>NW_009943985.1:30370-56275 GCF_000696875.1 Nestor notabilis
AAAAATTTCAGCAGCATCAAGAGAAAACCTGTAATCCTTCACCACCACCCCCTAACCCCCCAAAACAAATACTCCCAAACCCAGAATACTGTCAAATTTTGGGTGGAGGTGAAAAAAGTAAAGAATAGATACATGCTATCTTTGAAGTGGCATTTCTATAACTGATAATGCTTTATAAAGACCAAACTACACTTGATTCTTCATTTTAAAATATGTCACTCTTCTAATACGCAGCATGTAAAACATCTTTTAGGGGAAATAAATCCTTTGTATGCAATAAAAATTTTACACTATGTACAACACTGAGTTGTTACGTATGTGTACCTGTAAATATAGGCAAAAGAGCATCCCAGGAGGATGCCTATGTAGAAGATGGGGGCAGGATTGGAAAAGTTCTAATGTTGCACTACTGTTTCAAGTTTCTGAAAACCATCACCATGCAAGATGGATTTTATCAATACTAGGCATAAATTCTAACCTCACAAAGGAGAAAGCTGTTTGGTTTTAAACATATCATGTATGCAAATGAACAATACCAAGTATACATACACACCTGCATTTATGCACACATATTCCTCTGCTGAGTATAAACATACCCCATAGATGTTTTCATTATTAAAAGTGTGTTGCTTACCAGTAAAGTAGGACCTGATCTTTGCAAACATTGTTCTAGGTCAATTTAAGACAATCAGTTTCTAATCAGGAAAAGTGAAATTTTAGGTATCATTCTTATATAAAGCTCAACGCATTTCAGATGTAACTCAACCTCATGGTTGTTTGGGGCTTTTTTAAGCTAAGAAATTATCGGTAAGGAGCAGCTTAGAGAGGACATGGCTGTTGGGTTTCTTCTTGGGTATTCTTTTCATGTATTTCTATAATGCAGTAAGATTGACAAAGAACAACAGACTAACTTTCAATGTTGTTCTTTGATTTCCCACTTTCAGAGCTCTGGTGTACCTTATAAGGCTTTTGGACGCAACCTGGAACAGACTTCCTGATCACATGCAGTTATTCAAGTCCTTGCAATGACTTTACCTACCCCCACCCCAAACATTCACACAGTGGAACAGAGAAAAGACGATGTTTAAACATAGCTATTATGGCTAAATTCAAATTTGATGCTTACCAGTTTTCAATCTAAAATCCTCTTTTCCATTTCAAAGTATTATGGTATTTTCCATAATATCCTGTCATAATTGGGCTGCGATCTTGTTTACATTGAAGTTGCTGGGAATTTTGCCACCAAGATTAGAAGTCAAATATAACACTGCAAAGTTCTAAGTGGCAGTATGCCAGACAGAGGTCATTAAATGTTTCCAATAGAGCCAAAAATAGAGAAAATATGTTATAAGATTTTTACAGTATTTGGGAGCTTGCTTCTTGCAAATTATTATCGGAATTAGTGAGCCAGTCACAAGTAGGATCAACACAAAAGGACTAAGTTATATCCCCTCTGCATAAATGAAATGGTATGTTTTAGTTATAACATTGCAGGCCATATACTCTCTCACAAGGTGCTAAAGCAGGGAAACTTCTTTGTGACAGGACTCTGATTTGTTACAAGTTTCTGTTCCTTTCTGTGGCAAGTTTATTTCAACAGTAATATGCAGAAGCTTTGCAGTACTGATAAAATGTAGATTCATCTCCCTGAGAAGTCAGTTTTGCCAAACATTTTGAGGTATTTGAAAGATGAGGTGTAGCAGCACAGACCAACACAGCTGCAGCTTCTCAGATCATAAATACTGACTTTCCAAAACAAGTCCCTGTAAATCTGTCCACTATTATGGAACTAGACATAAAGAAACATGGTTCAAAGACCAGAAAGGTGTCACAGACCAGTCCTCATGGTCATTCAAGTTATATTCCTATCCCTCTACAGCCTGAAGCTGGAGGCAAAGAGGAAATTTCAAGTAAGCTCACCTTTTATTCTGAGTGCACGCATTTCTTTATTGCAGGCAGTACAGTGCACGCTTTGTTTTTAAACACACAGTATTATTTACATTGCAAATACATCAGAGGATGAGAAGACAGCTCCAGCTGACGCTGGGGCTGGACCTTCAGGCTGCAGTCTGATCCCAGCGCCTTGGAGTCCCCACAGAACTGGCATTCCCCCTCCAGCACTACTATCCACTGCTTATTTTTAATTAATCTTTAGCAGTGTGTTTGAAGTAGATTTCAATCCCATCTATCATGCTGAACGCAGGATCGAGTACTGCTCATCAGCGTGTACAGCTTCTCCTGACAAGCCTGTGTCTGCACCCATGGAGCCACACACTCCTCTCTCTCCCCTGAGACTGTTTATCTGGAGGAAAATTCTCACACTCTGCATTTCTGCTTTAGATTCTCTGCTACGAATTGAGCTTCTCCATGCAGCCATGTCAGTGAGAGACAGGCCCGACTATTATCATTCTCCTAATTTCCTGAGATAGCATTATTAACCAGAACATTAAAATCAGAAAACAACAAAACAAAAACCTACAACTAGTCTCCTGTGAAACATTTGCAAAATATTATTAAATTAACCTCAGCTTAAGAATTACGGTTCTTTTCCTCACATCACATAGGTGAGATACTAGTTGGCATAGTATCTGAAACATTTTATCTTAACCACTGAGTATTTAAACATTTAATAGCAGAATGGGAGAAGAACAAAAATCAGAAACAACTTCCTAGGTGCCCAGATGCCATTTGGGGCCAGACTCCCAAGTATTCCCAGAGTTACACAGAGATTAAGGTCAAGTTCCACAACAAACACTTAACATTTAGCAATCTTCAGTAACTGTGTGGGTGCACTTCACTTTGAAGAGTGACTCATCCCTCTTCAACATAAGCTAGTTTTGAAATCTATTAATACAGGCTGGAATATTTCATTGTTATTTATTACTAACAATGTAACACACAGGTATTTAAGAAGGCTTTTCTGAAATAGTTGCATGTGTCACATCCTAGGTAATGAATCTATAGTCACACAGTACAATCAGTTACAGAAACTCTGTAACCACAGTGTGCAGCATCTCTCTTGAGTATGCACATTCCTGAGTAAAGTATTACGTCTACCTTTTTCCCAGCACTGAAGGAAAGATTATGGCAATGAGTTATAAGCAGTGTTTCAGGACTGAGAATGGGTATTTCTAATCTGGTCAAAAATACCATTTCAAAGGTACCCTTTACCCTTTTAAAAGCCTGCAGATGATTGCTGTGCCCCTTGCTGACACCACTGCATCTTGGCTTGCTAGCCCGCACCATGCCTGCTCACTGAAGCGGGCAGGCCACTGCCAGCTCCAAAATTAAGATGTATTAGTGTTGAGCAAAGGACCAGAAGCCTTGAGCATCTGGCATTTGTCACAGACCTTTCTCCTGAAGATAGTTAGAAGAATGGCTGCTCTGACATGGCTGGGAGCTGAGAAACCCTATCTCTAGGATCTCCTAGAGAGACCTAGATGCAGGAAGTCTTACAAGACACAGAAAGTAATGCAAAAATCTGTTTTGGCACAGCAACTCATGCAGTGTGAGCCAGTATTTGTTTCATTCTCACTGCTAGTCATTAGCCTAAGCTCTTACGGAAATAATGAAGCAGTATTTATGTTACAGTTTGGAAGCCTCCACGCTGTTCTGCACTCATCCTCAAAGTAGAGGAATAGATGGAAGAACTGCACGTTGAGGCTGAGAGCATTTTCAGGAGACAATCTGGTGAGAAGCAACATGAGCAGGACAACCCCATTGAGAAAACACCACTTGCCAGGACATGTCACAATGAAAGAAAATCTGAAGTATATCATACTTCAGGTGAATTTTTCTAACACCACAGCTTTAAAGCTCATTTTTAGTCATGTGAGAGCCTTCAAGGGAAGAGAGGACTGCTTTTTAGAGAAGAGGTATAGCCTATTCAGTCTTAGCAACTACAATTACTTTCCAGAGGGATGCAAGGGATGATTGTGATTTATGAAAATACAATGTCAAGACCATACATGTTTCTCTGTTTTAATACTGTTCACAATACAACAGGATAGTTCAGCCTACAAATACATGTGCACAAACACAGAAAAATAATTTGAATTTATTTAGTGGCTTTATGGCATTTATATGTATGATTTTCAAGAATCCACTTCAATACCATCTCCAATTTTCAAGTAACCCTGGACAAGACACCTACAGTATCATTAGCATGGTATCACTAAACTGTTCTTTTTAGTTACAAGATAGCATAGAGAGCATTTTGAAGTACAACTGCCTACCAGGAAAGCAACAGGAAAATAATATATATAGAGAGAGATCAAGTGAGGAGAAAGCAAGCAGCCCACTTAAACTTAAAACTTGTATTTGCATATGAAAACTTTTCTTGCACAAATCCGTGAATTTAAAAGTCATTTGTAATTTCAATGCAAATTGAAGAAACTGTTTACATATTTAATTTCTCTTCTTGTAGTGTATATATGTTATTTGAAGACAGATTTATATGCCTGTCAGGAGAGAGACGAAACGATCCATTCTCAAGTGTACATTCACCTGCTGCCTGTCATAACTTGTCAGCTTTGAGATTATACTAGCTGGAAATTCTGTTAAGCACTCATTGCCTTTACTTTCTTGCCAGTTTTGCTTCCAGGACATGATACAACACCTAAGGACGCCCATGAAAACCCTCCATCTGTTCAGGCTACTTCAATACTCAATGGAGACTTTATAATGGGATGATTCACCTTGATAGGTAAACCGCTAGAAGAGCCAAGACACAGTAAGTTTTACACAGCTGATAATACATGGAATCAATCCCTCCTTTCTTTCCAACACACAGCATCATGGTTTTATTTTGGCTAACAAAAGATGTGTTTCTTTGCCTCTGCCAGCTTGGCATTACTCACAAATCAGACTACAGAATAATAAATCAATATCAAAATCACTGTCAGCATCCTGCATTGGTTCTCCAAGCTTCATGACTTGATCATTTAGCTTACTAAATTTAACATATCTCTGGAGTTTCCCCACTGGCTTCCCGAAAAGTCAGTCATTGCTCATGTTTAATTTCTGGACATAAAATAGTCACACAGGAAAAAATTACAATAATAAAGTCAAGAATAGGGCTCTGCTGAGAAACATGCAGTCATGAGCTGCCAGACAGATTAAAACTGAATTCTCTAACTTGAAAGTCAAGGCTTGGCTCAGTTCTTCCAAGCCATCATGCACACAACCATGGGACTTCACATAAGTTGGTAGGAAGTTAACTACATTGTTGGCCTAAGTTTAAATTACACTGAGGCCAAACTCTCTCCTTACGGCGAAGAAAATACAGGATGACTTCAATTCGCTTAGACATTGTAAATAAGCCTAACCACAAAACTTCCAACTCTGAGGAACAGCATCTGTATCTGAATGAGGTAGATTGAGTACGACAAATACTCGCTATAACTATGTACACTAGCAAACGCAAGTGAGGTGACCAAGTGTATCTGGTAACAGAATACCATGTTCTTTGCTCATGTGAGACATTGAATTAATTAAAAAGACTGGATTATCCGATACAGAAACAAAAATAAAGCAGGAAAATGTCTTGGATTTTTTCCAAAGTTATCTCAATGGATCCAACCACTCATCTTCAGCCCACCAAAAATTACTGCTGTGAAAAATACACAGAAATCCAACCTTTTCTTCAAAACATCATCCCAACACACAGTCCAAATAAATTAACAAATTTTGTTATGGACATCATACCCATTTTCCCAAGATATTTCTTTTTCCAAGCAAACAACTGTACTCTTCAAAAAAAAAGCCATCTATAAAGCAATAGGTCTTCTTGCCATGAGCAGCAATTTTCAGATGGAGATGAACAGGGAGCAAAACGCAGCTGTAACTGTGTGTGTGGGTATCTACTTACCGTATCCATTGCATGACAACTCACTCCACTAACTCTGCTGCACATATCTATACCGATGTTTGAAGCATGGGCTAAGGCTTAGAGCATCCCATGAAAACTTGAAAAGTCTGGCTTGCTTAACAAGAATGGGTAAGGCTGACTGGGGTGTGCAATAGCCTGCAGGCAGAAAGCACATTAGCAGGGTGAGGACAGAAGGAGCATTAATATGCCTTTGCTGGGTGTGGGTGGCTGTCCAGCCTTACTTGGGGAGGGCTGCCCTAAAACTCCCCACAACTGCTGTGGCCACCAAAACAGAAGGCTGCAGAGGGCAGCACTGCCATGCATTTGGCTTGCATTACCCAATATAGTACACCACAGGCAATAAAAATGAAACATTAGCTTTATTAACCTTACAGTTTCACGGATCACAACATTTCCTTGATAGTAAGGTCTCCCTGAAAACCAGTGGACTCTTAAGGGTATCAGACTTCGCACATGCTGACACTGTAACTGGCCCCTGACAATGAAAGTTGTGCCATGTGTACCCCATTGCAAGAGACTTCTAGGAGCAAGAGTTTTTGTGGGGCTGCATGAAGGCTTTGGTCAGTAAGAACAGGGTGCTTTGCAAAGGGTAATTGGGACATGGAGTGACAAGAACAGGACAGGCGTTGCCAGCTCTCAGAGATCATAGTTAGCTCCAAGGCAGGAAGATGTAGGAGAAAGGAAACAAAGATCATCAGGGATGAAAAGGGCATTGCAATTCTTTCACTTAGCAGACAAAGAGAGAGCTGGAAAAAGCCACCGAGTACAGGAACAGCCAAAGGCCTGGCTACAATATCGCTGCTTGCTGCCACAGGATACAAAATCTGAAGTAAATTGGAAGCAGCATCAAACAAGTGGTGCTCTCAGCTAATTGCCTGGCACTGTATCGGGACAGAGTTCAGCTTGTTTACAAAGTCTTTACATTTGAAAGGTCTTTACTTACTACTTCATCACCCACCTCAGTAGGAGCAGTAAATGGATTTGGAGAAGCTGATCTGTATTTAGAGTAATTTTAAGCATAGATGAACTACTCAGTAGGCCTGCTTAGTAGCAAAAATTATGAGAGTGATTATTTGTCACACTGCAGAACAAAATATCACTGTGGAGCACAGACAGAGGTCAGGCACCACTACCTCAGACGCACAAAAATCCAGCTTAGATTTAAACCTCATTTTGTTTAAGAGCTGGCCAAGAATCATCACTTAAGTACATAAATTAGCAAAGTGAGCACTAAAAGAACTGCTACACACTTCATGTAACACTGATCATGCCATCAATTCACAAAAAGCAATTTTCACATTATTGTTAGAGAGAATATGAATTCTACTGAGCAGTGGGGCTGTACAAGGCCTTGATTATTTTTCTTTGCAGCAAGTTATGCCACCGAAGGAGGAAAGGGTAAGATAAAGAGCTAAGCACAGTATTTAATCTTTACTTATTCTCTTCAGAAAAAGAAGCAAGTTAAGTACAGCAGGCCTCCAAGGATCTACTCCAGCTACATCAAGGCTGAAATGATTTGGTAGAGATTTTAGTTGGGCTCTGAACTGTATGAATTACCTGTTTCAGAAATAATAACAATGTTGATATTAAAACAATAATAAAAAAAAAATCAAGGAATAAGGATGGTGAGCAATTAAAATGAGTTTTAAGTTCAAATTCACATAACTTGGTAACATTAGACTTGTCTCAATTTCATGTATAGACCAAGATGCACAGAACACCTTTGGAAAAACATTATTTCAGACATAGGGACCTAACCAATGGCTAACACTGATGGGGCAACACATGTGCCATCTGGCACTAGTAATTACTAATGGGCATCTCTGCATGACAGATCTTTTCGCAGTAATTGAATCTATTGAGTAACAGTGTCATGAGTCAGACATTTAATTACTGTGGAATAAAAGCATTATTAAATCTCTTCACCAGCCTTTGCTGGTACAGAGCAACTTACAAACATGACTGAATCTTCAGGGCATTTCTAGGGGAACACTGTCTATTTATCTTAAATAACATGTTGATACATAGCTTATGCTGTTAAAACAGAAAAGGAATTAAAAGAGACCTGATGCATCAAAAAAAACAGCTGCAGATCCAGCAGTACTTAATGGTACTCCAAAAACGTAAACCTCAGTTATCCCCGCTCATGTCAACGCTCTCTGCCAAACATAACCTGAACTGTGGATTTATCACTGAGGTATGTAGGAGTCCCAAGAGAACAAAAGTACTTTAAAGTGGAAGATGACTTCCACATTTTTCTTCTCTCATCATCTGCATATGTGGACAAAGCTGTACTCAAAAAACCATAAATCAACACATACACTTATACCTATTATAGCAGCTTTAAGAAAGCTCGCTTCTCTGCAAATATGCGTGGCTTTAAAGAGACTGACATGTAAAAAGCCTTTGGGGATTCTTTAAATGGATTTTAGTGCACTGAAGTCTAACAAAGCAATTACAGCATTTTAAAGAAAGGCTGGTTAGGTATTACAAAAATTCACAAAGATTAATAACATGGAACTACCATAAGTGGCTTTGCAATCGTTTATGGCAAAATATTGCTCTTCAATCTAGATGGATTGCCTCTAGAGATACACAGAAAGAACAAACATCTGGAGCGAAGACATGTTTGACCATAGGTCCAGCTCCTGCCACAATGACAACTTTCAAAGGTAGCATCCCAGGCTCTCCTATGTGCCTGTGCTGCTGATCTGTTGCCACCTTCCAGGAAGAACTACTGAGTGCTATAATTGTGTGTGGTGCACATTTTACATGTTCACAACACATTTTGATTTTTAATTAAAGCAGAATGATGTAAAACACTCCTCAATGTCTTTTTTAAAATAATGTAAAAGAAAAAAAAAATGTTTGTATTTTAGTAATCACAGAAAACACAGTGTTTGGCAAGTAATCCATCTCTTGCACTATAGTTGAACATCTAGGTTTGTTATTAGTTCTAAGCTACACTCGCACTCCAGTAACATTTCATAAACATAAACTGTAAAGTAATCATGCATGTATGTCCAGAAAAGCAAAATTACAGTTATCTGGAATGTGCCAAAACACAAATGTGCCTTAATGATTCCCATTCCCTATCATTTCTGTACGAAGTGCAGCAGTGGAAGGGGGAGACACAGCAAGGACTCACTTCATCTAACACTTGTAGCAAATCACCACCTGCAGTGTATCTGGCCGTGCATGTCAAACAGGAAAAGAGGCATCCAGTAAACAGAATGAGAAAAATTTGGGAACAGCTAAAAATGGCAATGGTTTCAAATATCCATCACTGCCAAAACTGTGACCCTTCTATCAGCATCATCCAAAACAGAACAGATGGAAGCTAAATGTGCTTTTATCCATCACAGACGTGTAACAAACAGCAGGCTGCTCTCCCTGCCTGGATTCTCTTTCACCATTTCGGAAGTGCTCCTCTGCAATACTGCAAATGGACAGACAGCACGCACATGTATACATGCCTTGCATGAACAAGTGTTATACTATGACTATTCTTCTGCCTTTACCATAGCTTAAAATGACTTTCTATTGACAAGAAAATAACAAGGGCTTGACCCAAATTATTTCCTGTTCCCCTGATAGAAACACTCCCCTTTATATACCTTTTTTGGTAGCCCATTTTTTAATTCTATTATTCATTCTCCTTGGCTCCAACCATTATTGTCTCTCATACCTTGATAACAGAATTATAGATTCTACATCATCTATAATTGTCTTGCCTGCTGCTAAAAGCGTGCTCTCCCACCTCTGTGCCATTTTATTCCCATAGCTGAGCTGTTAGTACTTTGTTCTCTGAGCAAGGGTGTACCTAGTTGTTTAGGCAGTTTATCCCAAGTTTTTCCTCAAGCCCCTGCTCTCTTCTTCTCTGTCCCTAGAAAGTGAGGTCTACACTTAAAGATAACAATAAGCCACAAAACAAACTGAAAGGCAAGAAGCTGCAGGTGCCCTGCCCTTCTTAAGGAAACCAGCCCCTGGTGTAGCTAATCTTGTTTGGGGATGCTTATCCAAGTTCAGCAAGGTCTCCACTGAGCCAGCTCATTCTCTCATCAAGCCTGTGTAAACCCCCTGTTATCACCCCTCTAACATTACTAAGAACTTTAACAGTGTTACTGTCCTTGACAGGCACGTTATTCCACCACGGCCTGGGAGCCCCTTAGTAGACCCACTTGTCCTGGTGAAGTATGTCCTCTCACCACAGAAGCAGAGGCATGCGGTGTCTGAGGCATCCCCGACCCTCTCCCCCAGCATTCGCACCACTGCAACATGCAAAGCACGGACACAGTTGCTATTTTACCACCACATCCCTCCTGCTCCCATCTCTTGCAGAAGACAGCAGCCCAGCAGGCACGCTGCCAGCTCATTCCACCAAGGTTGAAGACAATGATGCCCTCTGTGCTCTCGCAGCTGAGTCATGCCAAATGGTAGCATACGGCATCTTTCCCCCAGACCCCATAGCTGTAGCACTGCAGTTGGCAAGCAGCAAAGATCACCCTTTCCTGGGTGTTTTCCTTCTCCCTCCTCCACATTGGCATGGGTCAGACTGGCTGACAAGGCTGTCACATTTTCCGTAGTCACCCTGAAAGAAGCCCTTTGCAGAGAGGATCCTCCTGCCAGCCTTGGCTGCACACAGCCAGTGCGTGGACAACAGGGCAGGCTGCCCCCAGACGTGGAACTGTTGACATGGAGCTGTTGGAGCAAGTCCAGATGAGGCCATGAGGATGATAAGGGGGTTTGAGCACCTCCCGTAAGAAGACAGGCTGAGAAAGTTGGGGCTGTTCAGCCTGCAGAAGAGAAGGCTGCGTGGAGCCCTCATAGCAGCCTTCCAGTATTTGAAGGGGGCGACAAGGATGCTGGAGAGGGACTCTTCATCAGGGACTGTAGTGGTAGGACAAGGGGTAATGGCTTCAAACAGGGGAAGTTCAGGTTAGATATAAGGAAGAAGTTCTTCCCTGTGAGGGTGGTGAGGCACTGGAACAGGTTGCCCAGAGAAGCTGTGGCTGCCCCATCCCTGGCAGTGTTCAAGGCCAAGTTGGACAGGGCCTTGGGCGACATAGTTTAGTGTGTGGTGTCCCTGCTCATGGCAAGGGGGTTGGAACTAGATGATCTTAAGATCCTTTCCATCCCAAACCATTCTATGATTTTTTGATTTATGTGCCACCTGCAATGCACACCATGGAGCCAGAAGATTGGCTGCCAGGTACAGCTTGTTTCAACTCAAAACAGCAGTCCTTCTCCTGCCATAAAAGAGACTGTTTGGTCTGCAGCAGAAGTCAACAGAATACCACCAAGCACTGCTCCTTGACATTATTCCTTCATTAATCATCACTGAAATTGTAAACCAGCTTCATTAAGACTTGACAGTCAACCTTGCACTTGTAGTTTGAAGCTCTCTCTTCACAAACATACATCAATCACATGTTCCACCTTGTTATTTTTTCCAGAAAATAAAAGCTAGCCACTGACTAAAGTTATGAATATAGCAGAGATCCAAAATACATTATAGAAGATCAAGATTTCACAACCAGTTATGCACATTAGCTTTATAAAAGTATGCAAATCAATTATCAGAGACTTCCATCTCCAGAGGTAGCAGTAAAGCTACAACTCCATGAGGAGAGACGAGATACGTCTCCCTGGGTGAAGACATTCACATCCCATTCCTTTCATGTCAAAGGGAAGGAGCCAGGCTAACCCAGCTTTTACCATGTTGAATTATAGAATCAGCACCATGTACATGGTATAACTGTGAAACTGGCAGATAAGAGGTAGAAATTCTGCTTTTCAGCCTTAAATTTGGCCCCTGCGCTGAAGAAACAAAGACAAGTGAGGTCCTCAAACTGACCATGAACTTAAAATGTTTTGTCCCATTCCTCTAATACATGGCTGAAAAAGAAGAAAGATGATAGTTTATTTTAAACAAGGATCAATGTTCCCCTAGCACCAGTAACAGAAAAGGGGGAAGATGAAAGATCCTGCAGAAGGACTGAATGAAGAGCAAAGACCTTATGAGCCTCCTACCACCACAGCCACAGGATGCATGATTGGGTCAGGCAGCAACACTCAAGCACATGAGAAAACATGAAGCATATCTGCCTTGAAATCTGCAAACTTAAGGAAAACAATCCAGTTTCTATTCAGATGACCTAGACACTAGCAAGTGCCATATTTTGAGGATGCTTGGCTAAACCATTCTTTAATCCAAATGGAGCTTACATTTCCCCACTATTTTCTGAGATGAGAGGGCTTCACAAGCCCGCGTATTTTTGCCTCCCACACTGAGGGCACAGCTCTTTGGTGCACCACAGAGGTGAGGATCTGCCTTCAGATGGTGGCCTTCAGCCACCAGCTTTCCAGACAGCTTCAGGCAAATCACCTACTCTCTGCCTTTCCTGCCATTTCAAGTAGGATACTACCAGCTATTAGACAGAGGAGGCAGGTGTTTTAATTGATTTACTTTTCGCATCTTGCAGAGGTTATTGCTGGAAGTGGAAATTTCATTATTATTATTACTACAGAAGACTGGAAGACATCTGTTCCACATAACACCCCAAGGATAACGGTATCTTGAATGTCTATACTTCAGAGCATCCCTCTATAATATTTCTCTTTCACTTCTTCCTACAATGCTGTTTTCATGTAATCAAGTACAGATAATCATTTAACAACTGACATACACAAAGTGCACACTGGCAACTGTAATAAAAACATTATCATCCTATCATAAAACTTTGCATGTTGACTGAAGATGATGGATCATGAATTTGTGAGCAGAGGTAGACAGCAAAGTAATCATTATCACAATTCATCAAAATAATGACAGCAACCCCATGGCAGGGGGGTGAGAACTAGATGATCTTAAGGTGATTTCTAATCCAAACCATTCTATGATTCTATGAATATGGATTTTTAGGAAAATCTTTTCTCAAAGAGCTTGAATTACCACTGCCTCTGATTTTTCCTAGTACTGCCTTCCTACTTTGCAGGATTTGTCTGGGAGTATGTTTCAAGTTGCACTCCATGATACACCAGGTATAATGCTGACATGAAACAAGCTAAAAACTGAAACCCTGAACAGGGTATTCAACAGTACGTTACTTCACTGAACTTTTCAATGTCGCCACTAGAGGGACATACATAAAGCTACTGACTGTCAAAGATGCCATTCAAAGTGTGTGGTAGTCAGGCAGTTAAAAGGCATTTTGGTTTTCTGAGACACAGTTTGTATTTACACACCAGACAATGCCACAAGTATCAACACACCTGATTTTGTATTGGCAAACACAATGGTGTGTCCATGGCGCATAGTTAATGCATGTAACACAGACATGGATGAAGACCTACTGTACCTGATGTGATTTATCTTCAGCATGACAGTCTGCGCTACCAAATGACAGCAAATTCCTCACATCTTAACAGAACAATGGAAAAAGCCAATCTTGCTTCTCCTTCCTCCCCGTTTGGTCCCCAAATCACTATCAAAAATCATCAGAGCAACAAGCTCTTGTTCCAGCTACCTGGCTTTGTGGAAACTATCTCTGCATGTCTGTCACTAGTTAAGCCATTTGCCAACACTGTCAAGCTCCAGTGCTCAGGCGGAGAAAAAAAAATCATCATCGCTGCTATGATTACAACTGGTGGCATTTAAAATACAGTGGGAATAAACTATGCCCCCACATTTTCATTACATGAGCTACATCCTTTACAGGAAAGAAAATGGGTTTAGGAGTTTTCAGAAGTTCTTCATCTGTCACCTATCTTCAAAATAGATCACAATTAGGAAACAGCATTCAAAAAGCAGGCACTACTACTGCTTTTAATATAAACACACTCACTTTTAGTCTGTAATCTGCACTCCTTCACAAAGATAGAAGGGATTTAAGAGATCAGCACATGCTGCGTACCCCAGAGAATATATTTAGAAAGGGCTCTTCTTTATTTTTCTTTTAAATAGAGCTTGCATCCAGACTTAATTCCCCCAGCTTTAAAAGCAGAATGGCCTAAACTGACATAATTTCTACCAGATTCATTTTAGGACAAAAAAAAAAAAAAAAAAAAAAAAAAAAAAAAATAGAAATATTCATTCATAGACAAAGAAATTATGTTTAAAACAGCTATTACAGGCTCTTGTATGTTAAATAGAAGTGCTGGAGTTCTACTAGAAAAGGGATTGCATCTTCTGAATGGGAAATGGTGCCCATCTCCCCTTGCAGGATAAACAGGACATCTTCTGATAGTTCCTTAGTAGCCCAAGACTGAGTCACACCAATCTTGATCTTTAAACAGATGTGATATCATGAGGGTATCTTCCATATGAAAGAGAGAAGGCAAAACTACTTATATTACTCTGCAAGTATGTGTCACAATTCCAGTCTATACTTCCAGTATAAAGGTTATAAAAACTTCTTGCTGACATTCACTAGTTAAGATTCATATTTCCTTAACATCATTAATTTGCAAGGCTTGTACTTCTCACAAGGATGCAGATGTCGTCTCAATTAAACGTGTGGATATGAAGGCATAGAGAGGTAGTATTTGGTCCAATGTCATGGAAGGAGTCACTGCTGGAACTGGAACACAAAGCAGGTAGTATGAGCTTGATGCCTTCCCCCAGAGTTGTTCAGTAGCCATGACAACAAAGACACACAAAAAAACATGGTTAAGAGGGATATTACATGCATTGACCTGAAAGGAACTGAGCTTGAAATTAGCAAATTTTATGGTGCCAGCACAACAGCTTGGTGGCATGACCCACCATCTCATTTCACTGGGATTTAGGACTGGGAATGATTTGGGTTCGCTTTTCTAAAAACTATGAAGGGGGCAGACCTATTATGGGCATGTCAAATACTTGTGCATCATGCGAACTGCTGCTTGAGATGGAAAAGAGTTCATTGCCACTGAGCCCTCACCATTAACCTTGTGAGAAACATGCAGCACAGCTTCAGCCAGCTTCATTTCTCTGGCTCACTGAGTCCATGCATTTTCAAGGGTCACTTTAAAAAAAGCAGTCTAGAGTTGTTACAGGTTCCTTTGAAGGACGAGAGTATGACAAAGTGTGCTGATACGTCTGCATGCAGAGAGTAGGCTCCCTACCAAATACATTTTTGAGAAATCACTCTGTTAATAAGGATGGCAATGTTTGCAGGAGATCTACAACAGGAAATGAGCAGCACTCAAAGCTGCATTAGCACAGTATGCCATTACAGAGAGACTCGATACCTACGCACAGTAATGCTGGTGCCCATTTGATTAAACAGCCTGCCTGCTCCTTCCAGAAGATATCAGAGGGACAATTAGTTCAGTCAGCAGTATCAGCAATGCCCTTGAGGTCCTGTGCTCCTGACAACTAATGAAGAGGCACTGCTGGCTGTCAGCACGTACAGGGGGAGGCATTCATCTTTGTGGCAGCACCAATTAAATCCACCAGGGTCACACCAGGATGAGAAAGGAATTCAGCACAGGGAAGAAGTCTAAGCAGCTGACTGGTTTAATGCTTCATTTTTGGGTTTTATATCATGGGGAAAAGGGAATCAATTTTGTGCTACCATACTTGTGGTGAAGGGAATATCGAGCATCTGCATGACAGCAAAGGTGGAGAGAGTACCTCAATGCTTGGGCGTGTGTACATGTGCCCTATGGAAAGGAATTTTTTGCAACAGGGCAGGAAACCTCTTAATACACAAACAATTTTCTCCTGAAGTCAAGAGAAGGGAATTTACTTATTGCACTGTGTCCCTGACATGCTGCTAAGCCTTCAAGGAAAGCTACTTGCCATACGTGAGGGTGTATCCTAACCTTTGCCATGGCAATTACTCCTGACAAGGTAAGGCAGGGAACTCTTGGCCTTTATTTCTCATAAGGATACATCCTTACAGAAAACAAGCAGTTCTACTTCAAAACCTTCTGAAACATTTCTATCCCCAAGACATGGTGTTAAATTATACCAGTCACAGACAAACATGTCACCTAATCATCTGGCCCATTTGGCGCCTCACTGTAGAGTCCAACTTTTTCCATCCCACAGAAGTCCTGCTGTCATATGAGTTCTAGGACTGCAAAGTATTGTTATCAGCAGAATAGTGTAATAGAAGTTACAGTAAGTATCCAATATCCAACCTGTTAAGGTACATGGGAGTATTACAAAGAAAATTGCTTGTTTAGCCAAAAAGAGATTTATCTGTAATTCCTGTTTTGTTTTACTTATGTCACTTAGAGAAAAAATGCAAGTGAACTTGCCAAATCCACATTTCCTTGCCTTCATGGACCGTTGATTAAAAACACTGCCAATCAGAAGGTGACATAAATTATCACCTAGTGTGGCTTTCCCATTTCATATATTTGAGAACTCATGGTGGAAGTCCTGAAGGGCTTAATCTGCTAAAGCACTGTGTATCAACAGGGAACTGGAGAATTTTTAATAACTTTACAACACACAAGCAGCCATTTATCTTCTCAAACCTCACAACAGGCTTAAGAGTCTAAAAGGGCCTGTTTACCAACAGTGAAATCAGCGTGACATACACATACGCAAAACAGATCCCTCCTGACTCTCAGCTATGGGCACACAAACCTAAACAAATCTAGGCTGATTTAAACATAAGACAGCTATCCTGCAGAAATAAAATAACCTTTGGAACTAAAACTATATTTTATCTCCGAGGAGTGAAAGCACATTGCAGCAGGAGGAAAAAAAATAGTTTTACTATCCTTCCTCAAACCCACCTCTTGCTTACTACCAGAAGTTAATATGTAGGAAACTTCATTTGCCATATGGTATGCAACTAAAGACAAAAAGAAATAAAGAAAAAGGCCAGTGGACAGCTTTTTATGGTTGGGTTGTTTTTTTTTTTTTTTCTCCTTTCTTCTGACTAATGAAAAAATAATTCTAACATTTTCAAAGTTCTGGGAATTAATATTTCACTCCGTTGCATAGATTCTGTAATAAAGCCACGGGCTTTTGGGAAATGTTGTGTAGTCAAAGGCTTCACAAGGCCATAAAGTCAGCCTAGAAACCTGATGAAATACTGCTCACTGTTCTGAGAGAACACAGCATAAGAATTTCCTGCCAGAAAAATGAGATTCAAACATGCTGTAAACAGCAACAACTCAAGTCCTCCAATATAATATAAAAATACTTCAAAAACACTCTCCACAACAGCATTAGGCAGCACTTTCCTAATGTCAATTTGTAAAACCTACTGCAGGCTTCTAAATTGCCTGAAAATAATTCTTATGAGAAAAGCTGTGATGCAAAAGCAAGTCAAATGTTTGAACAGTATCATAGAAGACTGCTGGAGTATCAAAACTAAGTCTTGACACAGGCTTGTACACAACAGTCCAGTGAAACTGCTTCTAGAGTTTCATATCCTTTCCAGCTGATGCATTTGAGAAGGTAGCTCAAGTATTTTAAGTACCTGTCATGTTTTGATTTATATCCTGTACTTCTACTTGAAGAAACAGAAGCAAGTTGTCTCATTGCAGCTATCAGCTTGGCCTGGTTTCAATTAGTACCACAAAAAGAACCAACCGTTCTGTTGAGTAGCATCACTGGGAAACTGCTCTCTGAAAAGATATACTTACAGAAAACAATTGTGCACAGAGAGCACTCATCTAAACCAGAATAAAAATGGCCTGATTTTCCTCAGTAATATGTTTGGGTTTGTTCTCTTGACTTCAGCTCTCAGGCCTGACAAACAGACCTTAAACAAATGAAAGCGCACAGTGCTGAAGGTAATTCCTGCCTTCTGCAGTCTCCACCATCCATTACTCAAGAACCATCTCATGTTCCCTGACGGGAAAGGAGATAGCCCAGGAGCCATAAACACAAGAAATCATCAGACACACAAGTGTAGAGAAAAACAGCAGCAGAGACTACAAGTAACTTCCCTGAAATATTACAGTTATTTCCTAACAGCCTGAATAACCCCTAAGAACGAAATCGTGCCTGAAGCTGCAGACACCTAACATCGGGCTGCACCGAGAATGCTTTTAGAGGGATGAACAGACTCTGGTAACTCAGTATTACCAAAGTACAAATTCATCCACACAGATACACATGCTACACTATGATACTTGGCCAAGTGGTGAAAAATACAGCACACACATACAATACTTACAAACAAAAGATTCCACAAGGAATGTCAAAGATCAACATTTGGAAAAGCATGTTTTAGTTTAAACAGTACTCATTAAATATGAATACTCATGCAACTGAACAGTTCAGAGAAATCTTTAGGGGGGGGATCTCCATCACCACCTCTAGGGAAACTGATGCCTTAGAACAGAGCATGCAAAGAAATCACATGCTAGCAAACATGGTCCTGTAAGTAGGCTCATCTTCAGTGCTGTTTTCTTATGAAGTCTGCATATAATACAGCACAGGGGCTAAGTAATATATGATTTGATAACACTGAAATGGTGAAATATCATTTGAGTGGTGATCTGGCGTCTTACCCATGAAGCCAAGCTATAAAACGATTTATCACTCTCACAAAGCAGGACATCAGCCACTTCATAAGGACCTCAAATAACAGCAACTGGGGAGGTAGCAGTATGAGCAGTTTAGTTTCCACCATCAAAGTCCAGCCAATGACGAAGCACATTCCTTCACCCATTCAATAACCATCATGTCTTCTAGGCAATTACCTACATAATCCCAGATTATTTTTAGCTGGTGGCGTTTCCTGAGTGCATTAGGAGATGACGTTTCGAGTCTTGGGAGTTCCTACAAGCATCCGAATGTCCCCGATAAAGCTGCAGGTTCCTACTGCAAGGCTTCCCATACTGCCCTTGCTCAAAAAGGTCATGTAGCAACCCTTGGAAAGTCCAGGGGACTCCAAAAAAGGTACTCAAGACTTCTGCAAAAAACAGTGAATGAGTCTGAGCTTCCCCATCTCTGTGTTCAGCTCCTCCTGGTGCAAATGGGGTGAAGAAATTTAACTGAAGCAGGAATCAAGTCCCTCATCTGCAAGCCACCACACATGCAAAGTGCAGTGCTTTCACATGCCTCTGTTCTGCACCTCCATACCTACAGGTGACACTTGGTTCACTGAAACACAGCTAGGTCACATCATTCAGTTCTGTGTGAACACAAGCACCTTCCCCCATTACACCTGCTTACCAAGATAAAAACATCAGGTTTCCTTTAGAAAGGAACAAATACACAAAATGAGATTTTATCTTCTAAATAAAACTAGTAACAATCAGCAAATAAACCACAATCACTTGAACAAACCTATTTACAAACTTGGCTGTATGTGCATATTTCTTATTTAAAAGGTATTTATTTAAACTCTCTTTTGTTTTCTGTTGAGTATGAAACATTCCTCTGAGTGCGAGAGAAGCTGTTAATAACCACAGGCATCACCTCATGGTCACACTGACTCCGGTACAAAAAACTCCTGCACAGAAGTGAGACATGGGCCTCATGGTGTACAAGCGACAGTTTCACTCCTGTAAATTAACTTTGTCAGCACAGCAAAAGAAAAA
Source organism: Nestor notabilis (assembly GCF_000696875.1). Lineage (NCBI taxonomy): Eukaryota > Metazoa > Chordata > Aves > Psittaciformes > Psittacidae > Nestor > Nestor notabilis. Next base: position 49,764 of record NW_009943985.1, read on the forward strand.
AGGAACAATTCTAAGTATTAAACCATGTCATGAGTTAAGGAATGAACAGAATGTTTTCAAAATGCAAATTAAAGGCATCTGTATTTTAATTACAGCATCAAAACTGCAAGATACTTGTCTCCCCACACATTTCTTTCATTCATCTTCAGAGATGGCTGTGTACAGAGAATTAGTTTCATAGTATAAACCTACTCCCACATACATTCCCAAAATAATTTGCATGTATTACCAATAAACAAACACGCACACAAGTTTTCATTCCGCCCACAGACCTGATAGACAAAAAGAGGACTTGTCACTATTGCCTTTGGGATTATAACTAAAATTACTTTAACTTTTAATATATGGAAAACAGAATCAAAGAGCAGCATGAGCTTCAGTGCCATACATGTAACACAATGTTCGTTCAAAACGACAAAATAAAAAACAACCCCTGCAAACGGATCCTATTGCTATGTAGCTGTTTTCTCATATGAAAGCTAACAAAGGCTAAACAGAACCTTGGCTACAATATACAATTACTAGATGATCTTTAAAGGTCCCTTCCCACCCAAACCATAAATTTTTCTCTATTGCACTCAATGAGCTCAGTTTTGTGGCTGTCAGCCTATAAAACTGACTTTTATACTGAGTCACTACGAGTATACAGATGACAAACAGCTCCATTAAAAAAGGCTGACAATACTTGTCTTGGGAAGCAACAGTGACATGATGCTGGCAAAGCTCACTTCATCATTGCTTAACACACAGCTGACAACACTTCTGTAGGTACTCTGATGCCTCCAGTCAGTCTGAGGCTTGATTTTAATTTCATCCCTCAAAGACCAGTGCTGTGGCATTAAATGTCCTGATTTCCCAAAAACTTTTTGTCATGAAGTCTTACCATATCATCTCTACAAGAAAATTACTCCAGTATGAAGTCATTATAGCTGCATGCACCAGTGCTATCTAAACACACTCAAAACCCCATACTGAGAATTCACAAATAAGCTAACAAAACACCCTACCTGATTCTCAGGAAGGCTCCAGATAAATACTTAAGGCAGCTCAAACACTAATTGCAAACTGCTTTTAAACTTGCCTGCATAGAAAGATGGCATCGCAAATATTTTGGGAAATGAGAACGATCGTGCTCTCCCATTAGCATTGCCCATCAGTTCAGCAGCTGACACTGCTGACATTGTTAGCTGTGCTGCCCTAGGTTTTTTAACTTGGACATGAAGGATGACCCCAGTCTGAGGCTTCGCACATAAATGCTCAGGCTAGAAGAAAATCAAGACAGGCGCTGACACTTTGAAAACCAACAATAAACAGTCAAAATATGGGAGCAGAACCAACACAGATGGTGGTTGAAACTTCACAGTGTACTGCAACTCAAAACCAGGGTGAAACATTGCATTTTCTGGAGGCTTTCTACAATTCAGGCAACAGCCAGGTGCTGGTTCTGCAGCTGAGTGCAGTCTGACCTCTCCAAATATGCTGTATGCATCCCACAGGTATCAGTGGTGTTTGGAATAGCGTCATACACATGACTGATCTTTGTGGAAAATGAGTGATCTTTGAGGAAAGTGCTTGAACATGGACAGAAGATCCTGCCTTCAGAATGTAACCATTTGACTGTTCAAGCCTTATTCCACCACCATTTCCTACTATCGTCTTATCAGCCAGAATTCTTCCTGTTAGGGAAGATTGCAAGCTGTATCTGTATCTGATGGAGCTTTCTGCAGCTCAGCTGTGGCAGGTCCCATGCAGGCAGTAACCCTCTGGTGCCATACAGCTGACTGCACAGGAAGGCTTTCATGTCAGCACTGCACATGCAACTCAGGCCTACAGTTAAATACTTCATGCCAAATTCACATAGACCAGAGGTCTATGTGAATATACCAGGGAAATCAGATAGGACGTTTCATGCCACAGCACTGGTCTTTGAGGAATGAAATTATACCAGGGTGAGCATCATCAGACAGATTACAGTGTCATATGAATCAGGATGTACAGAACACCAGCTTCAGCAAAACCTTTTGTATCAATGTCTTCACATGTGATGTGGCAGCATAGCAGCCCTTTTGATATAGGAACACCCTTGTTTTGTGCACTTCATCAGCAATACCTCCTAGTTTAACCTACAGCAGGAACTAAAGCTGCTTTTACCACGGTCATGTCTGTGAGAAGGAAACCACCATCACTGAAATCAGTGCCAGAGCACCTACCTGCTGATCTTAGCCCCTCCACACCCACTGCTGTAGGGCACGGACCTTACTGCAGTAACAGCAACCGCTGCAACTACAGCAGCTCAGCTTCTTTCTTTGCCATCTACAACATCCAGAAGAAATACAGGCTTAATTTATGAAATGACTGATTGGAAGCCCCATTTTTCCTGGAAATTCTAGGTTAGAAAGCATTCTGTGTATTGGGGGGGGTGGGGTGGAGGGAGTGGGCACTTTTTCAATTTAAAAAGAATGGAATCAAGATTTTAGTCAACCCCAGACTTGCAATGTTAATAGGTTTCTTTCACTATTTTGAACATATGAAAAAGACACAGACTACATTGAGAAACTTTAAAATACGACTGATTCAAGCTGGAGTACATGTTGAGCAAACTTCACAGGTAACATGTTGGCTTTCTTTGCATACTAATCCCTTACCACACAGAGCTTTCATAATTAAATTATTTGCCACGTATAAAAAGAAAACTACAGCTGCACTGCATTGAGCTGTATCTGCAAATTCCAGTGAGTGACGGGCCTCCTTAGCTTTGAAATCTACTTCATATTTCTTACGCTTGTACAACATATCAAAATCTCTGCACATCAGTCAAGACAACTCCATTTGTGCCTTGACACCGAGATGGCTTAAGAGCAAGAACAAGGTGGTGAGTTTTAATAAACATCCTCTATTTACTCTTTTAAATAGCCGTTGTGGGAAAGGAGATTGAAAAGTAATACAGGGATTAACAAAATATATTGAATAAACAGTGCGCTAAACAGATGTCAAAACATAGAATCATTTAGGTTGGAAAAGACCTTAAGATTATAGAGTCCAACCATTAACCCCACACTGCCAAGTCCACCACTAAACCATGTCCCCTAAGCACTATGTCTCCGTCTTTTAAATACATCCAGGGATGGTGACTCGATGACTTCCCTGAACAGCCTGTTCCAGTGCTTGATAATCCTTTTGGTGTGGAAATTTTTCCAAATAGCCAATCTAAATGTCCCCTGGTGCAACTTGACGTTACTGCCCCCTGTCCTATCACTTGTTACCTCGGAAAAAGAGACTGACACACTCCTTACTACATTCTCCTTTCAGATGGTTGTAGGGAGCAATAAGGTCCTCCCCTGAGTCTTCTCTTCTCCAGACTGAATCAACCCCAGTTCCCTCAGCCGTTCCTCATCAGAATTGTGCTCCAGACCCTTCACCAGCTCCGTTGCCCTTCTCTGGACCCGGCTCCAGCACCTCAATGTCTCTCTTGTAGTGAGGGGCCCAGAACTGAGAACAGGATTTGAGGTGCAGCCTCACCAGTGCCCAGCACAGGGGGATGATCCCTGCCCTGGCCCTGCTGCCACACTACTGCTGACACAGGCCAGGATGCTGTTGGGCTTCTTGGCTGCCTGGGCACACAATGCTCATGTTCAGCCATGGTCAATCAGCACCCCCAGGTCCTTTTCCTTTGGGCAGCTTTCCAGCCACTCTTCCCCAAGCCTGTAGCATTCCATGGAGTGGTTGTGGGCCAAGTGCAGGACCCAGCAGAGCACTGTGATGAATCTGAATTTACAACAATTTGTGCTCAGCCATGCAACCATGTTAGCCAGGACTGCTGACAAACGACTGGAAGTGGCTCAGTGAGCATGTTCACCAGCTCCCTCCAGTAGTCTTGCCTGGATTCCATCCAGCCCCATAGACTTGTGAGTGTCTAACTGGCGTAGCAGGGCACTAACCACTTCTCCTTGGATTATGGGGGCTCCATTCTGCTCTCTTTTCCAGCTCAGTGGGCTATGTACCTTAAGAACAATTGGAGTAACAACTAAAAACAGAGGCCAAAGGTCAGAAGCTCTTTTTCTTCCTCAAGTTCTCTGAGCAACCACGTCAGTCTTCTTCCCACCACCTTGTCTTTCAGCACTCAAGGACAGGCTGCTCCTGTGCCTTTAAGATTTCCTTCTTGAAGAATGTCCAGCCTTCCTGAACTTCTTTGCCTCCCAAGGGGCTCTGCCAACCAGTCTCCTAAACAGGCCAAAGTCTGCCTGCCAGAAGTCCAAGGCAGTAAAGGCTAGCAAATCACTTCAGCAATACAGAGTCAGGAGTACCACTCAGTCAACAGTGTGATGTTCTTAGACAAATCTACCCCAAGTTAAAAAAAACACACAACTGAAAACAAGTTTAGGGTTTCAAAGCAGCAACACTTGCTGTTGTTAATATCTGTTTATCCACCCACAGTGACCAGGAAGCTTTCTTAAGTGATGGTACTGATGTCATCAAGTCAATGCGCTAAGCTGGTAAGTTGTTGATGCTAGGTTACGGATACCTTTGTTACCACAGGACACACTACTTCATAGCATCTAATATAATCTAAAATTACCAAATACACTTGTATTGCTGCTATGCCACTCAGTGGTGCAACCCCTTGCTGGGAACAATTATGCTTTAAACTGACAATTAAAAAACATATCCTTTTCTTATACTGCCTGGAGGTGAATGAAAAAAATTATGAAAGTATTAACAAAATAACCAGGGTTTTTTTCCCCTTAAATTGAATCATTAATCACTTTCAGCTTCTGTTCCGGCAGAACAGACATGGCCATTTGTCACTGAGAACAAAACTGCAAAGACTTTTTACACAGAGTAGAATATCCTACCTGGAACAACTTCAAAAAGGAATTTTCCTGGGCTTTCTTCATTGCAGGGATGCTCAATTACTCTGTTGCCAGGCAGAAGAATGGTGCCCTAAGGAAAAAAAAAACAACAAACATGGGATTAAAATTGCTACCACGCTTCTGATAGACTAACGCTGCTTCTTTTTGGACTGGAGTGTACCTGAATTTGTGGTGGTGTGCCTGGGCTGCTGAATTCCAAAGGGAGACTGAGGAGGGATTATACCAAAAGCCAACATTGTAGGTCTCCTTAATTAAAACTGAGGCATTCAGTAACTGTTTTAGGGGTTTTTTTAATCTCTTGGGGTCTTGATACCATGCAGATTTTTGTATTAATCACATGCACTAATTCCACTGTGCTGCAGTGAAAATTTGAGACTAAAAGAAAGGGTTAGTTTGACCCTGTCGGTGAAAAGCTATTAAGCTGCATGTGTGAGGCAGATTAACTTACCAGCTAGGTTTCCTGGCTAAAGCCAAACAATATGTGCACAGAAGAGTAACCTCAAGATGTGGGGCACATACCCAGTTCCTGCTCTGTGCTCTTTTGCCACATCATCCCAGAGAAGAAGTACGAAGAAAACATCCCATTTCCACCCACTGGCAGCAGCAGCAGACAGGCATCTCACAAAGGCACAGCAAGAGCCCTGTTTAAAGATGCATTTGCTACAGGCAGGTATGTCGGATAATAACCGTAATGGGCTCTGAACACCCTTATCACAACTTCACTACCTTGGGAAGGAAGATAGGGAATTTTAGCTCTGCATATGTCCTTTTGCCCCTGCTGTCAGATGGGATCAATAGACTACCCCTTTCCTCAGAGAACTCATTTTCAGATATTACAGGCCCTCCTAATATTATTTCCTCCTCAGTTAGCAGGCAGTCCGTAATGAAATTATTTTGGGATGGCTGTCCAGGGGTAAATTTTCAGATATGCATCCTAGGAATTGCATTACATACAAGCTCTCTATCACTGGGAGATAATACCTACTTAGTAATATTCTCCAATTACTGCATAACAGGGTCCCTATCTCCAAAGTAAACAACCCATATAACTTACTGGCTTAAACACAGAATATCTCAAGTTGGAAGGACTCCATAAGGATCATTTGGCCCAACATGGAGTACCATTTTCCACAGTAGTTTCTATCAAATGCTGCTTCTAAATATCTGTCGGACTCCTCATCTAAACAGCAATAAAGATAGCCCTGTACATGAAAAATGTCAATTCTGATATCCTGTATTTGTTGCCATGGCCCTTAAACTTCATTACAAGCAGAAGCATTTACAATTATTGGTAAGGCAAGACAAACAGAATGCTATAGCATTCTCACAAAAGACACTTTACAAATCAACACAAAAAAGTCACCTGAAGAAACAGGTAACAAACATTTCACAAAATCAGTATTTGTAGCAGCTGATGTGGAGACTGAGTTCTACACTGACATGTCTGTACATTGCTGTCTGCCAGCGGGTAAAGTATCTCATGGGAAGCCAAAGACAAGGTGCACAGATATTCTACCAGATCACAAAAAATCACCTCCATTAAATACTATGATACTTTCTACTGAAAACAGATGAAACAGACAGTATTCTGCTGAGGTAGTATTAGCAGCACAAATTATCAGCTGTGGGCAGCTTTCCCTA
>NW_009943985.1:56339-64056 GCF_000696875.1 Nestor notabilis
ATTCCTGCTATAAGCAGCAACAGTTAATAGCTGTCACACTCCAAGACCTTCTGTGAAATACCTTATTAGGCAAGACTAGTATCATAAACAAAAATGATTGTAGGAATGGTAAAAGATAAGTCACAAAATAAGTCAACTTCTCATGTAAGAGCTAGAGAAAAGCAGCGTATAAGGCTGGATGGGGATTTGAGCAACCTGGTCTAGTGGAAGGTATCCCTGCCTGTGGCAGGGGGTTGGAACTAGATGATCTTTAAGGTCCATTCCAATCCAAACCATTCTGTAATTCTCTGAATACATTTTTATGAGAATCATGGGAAACCAGGAATAAGAATATGTAAAAACCATTTTCAACTACATGTATTTTATGTCACATTAAGACAAGTCCAATTTTCTTGACCACTTTAACTTTCAGCTTGAGCTCGCTTTACCTAAAAAAAACTCCACTAAGCACATGGGATGGGCAGATCAGTCTTCACACTAGAGTAAATTTCACTGGCTCATGAGCTTGCATCACTGTAGGCATACAACATATGCATGCTTTCTGCAAACGACACAGTAAATGAAAACTGCATTCAGCTTTGCTGTCAACTCATTAGCAACTCACAGACACACTGCAGTCTCCTTACAATGTGATACTTTCTGATTCCATGACGTAAAATCCTTCTAGCATTTACTTTACAGTGAGCTGTCTTACTGACAGTTTTTTGAGAACATAAGAACAAAACAGCCATACTATTTATAACCTCAGCTTCTTCATTTCATAGATGAAGCCTATTTCACCTACTAAAATATGAAGCCTAAAGCCACACATAACATCTAAGTTAATATGAAGGGAATCCAGACAGCAACAGCATACTGCGTATTGTGGTGGATGAAAAAGAATCATGTCCTCAAATGGTTAATTTTATTTTGCTGTCTGTTTTCAGGGCTATTATTGGAAATATCCGTGCACGTGAAACACTTAAAAAATATATCTATGGGGTTTTTTTTAAATAAGAAAATAGCTTTGTTTGTGCAACACGCACCTGCATGCCTCAGACTAGTGGGGAAAGCCTAAGAGGGTAACTGCAGCTCTTTCACTTCCCATTCCGTCTGCTTTCACACCCGTCTTCTGCCTTTGCCATACAGCAACACTTCCCCTTCAGTGAGTTTTGTAGCTATCTACGTAACTGTACCAAGGCTATCTGGTCTTTGTCCCTTTGCTTATTTCTCAGCAGCTGGAGGTGTGTTTCATGTGACCACACTGACGCCCAGGGAACACATTGTACAAAAACCCCTGTGGCCCCTCATGTGGCGCAGCCGTGTGGCTGCTGAGTATTTGATAGGAGCAGGGGGACCCCAGTACCCACATCACACTGTCCCCTTGCTCAGTTGCTTTTCTATGCCCTTCATTACATCTGGCACAGCTTAGATAACCCTAACAATACAAATTATCAGAGAGGTTCAACAAATTAAAGCTCTGTTTTTTCCCCTTGAGTTTTCTAATTCCAGGGAGAAACACAACTACACAGTCTTAAGACACCTAACAAGATAGTAGTTTGCACATAAAAGATGAAGGTGATTTCCAGAGGAAATACATGTTTTGCCTTGGGTATCAGTGCATGTAAATGTTCCATAATTAGAAAATTTCACATTGCTTCGTATCAAACTCTACAAATCATTCAGAACTGTTTAAAAACCTCTCAACCCAAGACTCCAGATTACACCATGTTAATATTCTTTCAAAAAGAAAGAAAATAACCTGGTGCCATCAGGGAACAAAACACAGAGTCTACAGAAATGTAAAAAAAAAAGGGGGGAGGGGGCGGAATGGGAGACAAATGTGATCCTGACACAGTTCCTCCTTGGTCCCATTGCCATTCTGTTTATGGGCTTTGCCTCCACCAGGTCAGCAGCATTTTGAAGAGCTGCTGCTCCTGGTAAGCCCAAGTTGTTTTCTAATTTCCAATACTTCTGTCCTTACCAGGGTAGTTCTGCTTCTCTAGCTGAGCACTGAGGGTGACTTACAGAAGTAGTTTGGGTTGCTCAAGAAGCTCTGGCCTTTTCCCTAACCAAGTCTCAAGCCCACCCTCAAAGGAGTAAAATCCACACACACGGATTTTACTACAGTACATTATTGCTTCAAACCAAAGATGACCTAAACAGCAAAACAACCTTATTATTATTAAAATTCATTATTACTAAAAATCTGCACGTATAAAACCTTCAACTGAAGAAGAATTACTATTCAGTTAACGAAGTGCCTTATAAAATACTGCAGTGCAGCAAGAATGATGTAAACCTACTTTGGATTAGAGTCACAGCATTACACTCTTGCTCAAAGAGATCTTTTACTCCACACCAGTCCCCTGCACCACTTTCAGGACCATTCAGCAGATGAACTTCATGAGGAAACATGGAAGAGACAGGACAGCCACCATAAAAGTGATCCATGACAACCAGCTGACAGCTTTCTGTTTTGAACACTGTGTAACTAACACTGAAGCAACCCTGTGCTTCTTTCTTTCTCTTCCGTAGGTACACTTTCCCCAGCCGTACTTGAACTTCAGTTTTTGAAGCAGGCTTACCACCTGTGTTCAAGAGATATCAGGTTTTCCCCAAGAAAGCTTATGATACAAGGAATTCATATACCTTTAACATGTTGACTGGAAACTACAAAGACAATACCTGATTTTCAATACCTCTGGATGGATTTTACTCCAAAAGCATGTAGACACATGAGGAAATTAACTGGTTTCTTGCCAAAATAATGTCTTCAGTATTTATTCAAATACAGTTCCCCAAAGCTTAACTGGTTTATTGCTTGCTCATACTTTGTCCTGTCACCCCTTAAAAATATTACTTCAGAAGTTCATAATATCAGCAGTTACTCCAGATGTTCTTCTTGCCCTTCCAGCTTTGATGATTTATCAAAGATCACTGAATTTTACTTCATCTTTGAAGATAAGTGCTGCATTTGCATATCTGTTTTTCTTGTTTCATGGGAAACTCTTCCCAGGAATTTTTTTTCTGGTACTTTTGTATAGTTTCAGTTAACTTTGAGGATCTTCGCATAGATTCTTCCTCTTTGTCTATTTATAGAGGTCGGTTAACCAATTAACGACAACACAGAAGTGGTTGCATTGGTTTGGCAGCAAAGGTTTCCAAGATTTTATCTCTGCCTGAGTGCTGTCCTTGAACAAACACAGGCCAGCTTGCTTCTCCGTGAGCTGGACTGCATCCCTCGGGACAAAAAGTCCTCAGAAACAGCACTGAGGTGGTCTTCAGGCTGCAATCAACTGCTATTCCCATATTGAGGTCTAGCACCTCCCTCGGTGGCACCAGACTAAACACATGCACAGCTCTTAGAAAAGGTTTGCTCAGAGAGGGAGGAAGGGGTAAAGAAGAATTAGCTCTCAGAGAGGCAAGAAGATCACCAGCCAGGAAGGAGGCAAATGATAGGGAGGATTAAGCGGCAGAAAGGGTCTTTGGGTCCGTGTGTCTGTCATATGCTTCACAACCACGTGCAACAAAGTGCTGCTCATACGGTTTCTTTTGTTGCTGTTCCTGGAAAGTCTTCAGTGTCATAGTTAAAAGCAACCACGTACTTCAACTTGGATGGCGTCTCTAAGCTGAAAAATACTACATTTAGTGGACAACACTCTCAATGTCACTAGCATTTACAAGGTCACAGCCTGAAAGGCATCCACTGTATTTCACATTAAAGCCTGTAATTAATCCAGAGTAAATAATACCCCTGATACACACACATGCACATATATACATACATGTATATTTCTACATAGACATGTACGTGTACTGTGAATTCATAAACAAGTGATGCACAGGAAAGAAGGATAAAGTGGACACACAAGCTGGTATTAGTTAACTATAAATCCCCATTCTTCACATAACTACTGGTTTTGCCTCTAAACTATCACAGAAATAGATTATCTCAAGTCTTGAGCAAGCACTTTGTGCTTTCAGGAACCTACAGACATGAGGTGAGGAGGAAAATTTATAGCACAGGCAGAAATCCACTTATACTGAAGTCAATAATGAAACCTGCACTGTGCTCACTAAAATCACAATTTGACTGCAGTAACCACAAAAATCCCACTTTATTTCCACCATTACAATGCATTTCCAAGATGCCAGTAAAATCACTTGCTGCAAAAGGGCACAGTAATTCTGAAAGCTAGCGCTTTAATTTGCCTACTGGCACAGAGGTTTCTGTGTTTCATGCTGGAACCAGGGTGAGTTAATGAGCTGGCTCCACGCCTTGGATCAGCTCTGTGGCAGAGGCAGAGAACTGCCTCAACAGCCTCTAGCTGGGCAAAGCCCAGCAGACCCCAAGCACACTGTTCACAGCACCCTGTCTGTTGTGACTTGGCTTGCTTTGTCCAGTGCAGCACCTCTGGTTTGCCTCACCCTTGCACAAGGGCAAGCTGGATGGGGCTTTGAGCAACCTTGTCTAGTGGCAGGTGTCCCTGCCCATGGCAGGGGGTTGGAACTAGATGATCTCTAAGGTCCCTTCCAACACAAACCATTCTATGATTCCATGATTGTGAAAACAAACTTAAGAGACCCTTAGTCTGCAAAAAACCCATCCTCTGCCGTAGGCCAGCTCTTTGCTTCAAATTCACTGGCCTCTCTATCCAATTAAGTAACTAGTTGATTTCAAAACATTTCAGTCCTTCCTGTTGCTGCCTTACAGTTATGATCTATCAAGACATCTGGTGTGATTACTTCATAACTCTGTAGGTGGGTAGTTACCATGAGAGGCCTAAAAGGTTGCAACTGTTACTACAGCAGGGTAATGCTCTGACTAGTCATCTCCAGTGGTATTTTGAAGCTACAGAATTGCTGTTCTCCAATTTAAGCAGAAAGTATTTTTGTCCAGAAATCTTACTCTCATGTACAGTAGGAGTTTAAATCCTATTGGTAAACACTACATAAAGAAGACAAGTTATAGTGATTTTACTGAATTGGCACTGTTATATATGCACCATGTGTACTAGAAAACCTGACATTATCGTAGTAGGACAACAATAAAAAAGTTAATACAAGCTATCATTGTAAGAGAATGAAGGAACCGGATGTTCTCTTATAATATTTTTTATTTTAAGAGAATAAGATTTTTTAAAATTTTATTATAAGAGTGGACTTTCATACCACTTAAGCAACCAAAGCTCTAGAAGTGGTACAGTTACTGCAGGAGGTGATGTAGTCTGTCTTACAGTTACTGCAGCATGCACAGGGTGAGAATAAGTGTTATTTGAGGCATCCGGGGAAAGCTATTCAGATTTTAGAAGTTATATAACACGCCAGCAACGAAGACAGAGAAATTACACAAGAAAGAGGGTTGGTTGGGTAAAACGCAGTCAGTACACAGCATGCACTTTTCTAGCAAAAATTCCATTGCATTGACATTTCTTATCCCGCTGCACTAACACATTACTCCAATTTGTTTCCAATAAAGAATGAGTATTGTCATTTAGCTCTCAGAAATTCCACAAATAGAAGTATAAAGGAGATCTTTCCTTTAACCGTAAGGAAAGGTTCAAGCCTACCTCTTAGCTTAGTTTTCCCAAAAAGAAATGAATTCACCTCTCTATGGTGCTGAATACCACACGTACTGTTTGCCTGGCAATGGGTACCAAAACATTAATTTGACATGAGAGAATGAGCTAGCAATTTTACTAGGATGTCATAAGCCTCTTTAAAGACTTTTCTATCTTTCTCTCCTGCCACACATATCACTTACCGGTTGAGTGTCTCTCTCTGCTCCACAGAAACTTTTTTCCCTCAAGAATGAAGCAATCTTGGCTTGAGCAGCCCCTAGAAAATCTCTTTTTTTGTTCCACAAAAGAAAGAAAGCTCATACCAAGTTAAGATGTAACACCACAAAAAATTAAGTTTGCCTAAAACCAGTGGCTAGATGCAAGCATACTGCATGCCTATAGTTTTCATTCCAATAGCAGGGGCAAGAAAGAACAGTGACCATTTCCTGACCACGTCTCAGTCAATGTCTGAAATTATTAAAAGCTTTTTCATTTTCTGAATCAGTTTCCCATCACCAACCTCTACCTTACAGCTGAAAGTAAAACTTAACACACTCTCTTCCCACCTCTAAATTCTGCCTGCTATTTTAAAGAGTTTCAGACAGATCCTGGATTAGTGCAAAGCAGCTTTTCTTTCTAAAGCTGATTTTCTGTGGTATCTAGAGAAGCTTTAACACCTATTTTATCCACCCTCTCCTGGCTTCTCCCTAATGAATGAGATTATTCAATTATATGTCACCAGCTTCTGTGAGAAACACTGCTTCTCCTGCAGATGTTTTGTTTTTCTTTCCCAAGTTTGGCATAGGGGTTATAAGGAGGTGAGGAGATTGTTACAGGGGGTGAGCTAATTCATGAGTAACACTCTTGAGAGTTACCTCAGACATGAAGGCATGGTGAGCCTGTGATCCCACACAAGCACTTCCAGCAGGAAGAACTGGGACTCCGATTTGGGAGAAGGGAGACAGGTTGCCCAAGGAAGTTGTGAATGCTCCAACCCTGGCGGTGTTCAAGGCCAGGCTGGACAGAGCCTTGGGAGACATAGTTTAGTGTGTGGTGTCCCTGCTCATGGCAGGGGGGGTGGAACTAGATGATCTTAAGGTCCTTTCCAACCCTAACTATTCTATGATGGTACACAGCTTGATTAACAGAAGAGGTCACAGGGTCCAGCAGCCAAAAGACATTGCAGGAGCTATACTATACAAGGCGCCTTCCTGGGGAACTCACTCTGTAATTGCTGCATTGCTTAAAGAAAGGACCTTTGGTATTTTCTGAAGACAAAAGAGACATGTATAAATAAATTCAGAGACTGCATTAAGGACTCATGCACAAGCTAAGATCGTTATTAGGTGCATGCATGGATGTTTTGATAAAATTAGGCTTTGTAGTGATCATTAAATTTTGATCAATAGACAAAAAACAGACTGGGCATTACTGGATTACTACAGAAGAGAAAGGCAGCTATGAAACAAATCTTACTTCCAGTAGCTCTGGTAAATAAGAAATTTAGCTTATTATTAGATGAAACTATTTTCCCAAGGGAAAAAAAACAATAAAGCACAAGACATCAGAACACCAACTCTTGCTTTGCAGACTTCTTTTGCAAAGGAAGTTTACTGACTTCTAGTCATGAGAATGTCTGGGCCAAAACAATGCAATTATTCCCCAAAAGGATAACAGCTGGCAGTAGAAAATTCCAAGTATGGCCTCTCATTTATATAGAAAGCTCTCCAGTGACAGTCTTGACAGAGGTGACACTGTGAGAGAATGTAGCATATATTATTGAGCAGGTTAAATCAAGTCAATCATTAAATACTGAACTAAACATTTTTCAAGATAAGATTCAGAGGAGGAAACTAAGCTTTCTATTCCATCTCTGTTTCTTTTCTTAGTTTGAAAAGGTGGGCAACCAGTGGTTACTGCACACAGTTGCCTTACCTCCACAGATCAAGTGCATATCATTTATATGCTCAATTCGTGGTTTAATTCCCACAGCTGAGGAAAAGGATTAAGATCTAGTCCATGGTGGAAAGAAAAACATTTAGAGTGACCAGAACTGCTAATGATAATGAAGCTCTTTGGTAGGTCTCATTCTGAATTATGCTTTTACATTGCGGGAGGATTAATTTAGAAGGAAAACAGCCTAATGATCTGTGGAAACACTGACACGGCATTCC
>NW_009943985.1:64087-67399 GCF_000696875.1 Nestor notabilis
AAAATACAGCTAGATAATTGACTTTCAGAGCAGATCGTCAAGACCTGACCCACTGTAACAGTTAACAGATGCATATAAGTAATAGATATCACAACACTTGAAGGGGCAAACATCACCCTGGAGCACAGATGATAGAGCAACAAATAACTTGTCTGTTCGCCTCCAAACTGAAACACTGAAAGCCTCAGCCTGAACACTGTGCCCAGCCTGGAGCCTTGTGCTGAAAGGTGGATGCAGACCCAGCACAGAGAAGGCAAAGAAAACCAACCCAAGTGATCAGAGCACTATAACCCACAACCTCTCTCTAAAAGCTGGTCGGTGGGCTAAAAAGAGCTGCAGCAATTAGCACCAAAATAACCAGGTGCTTCAGTGCAGTGGCTTGCCATAATTTTCTGATCATCAACAAGGACTAAAAGAAAAAAGATGAATGACATACAAATACTAATCAAAATAAATAATTAAGGTTTCCACTTTTCCTAGTCCCAGGAAACTTGCCAGAGAGGCTTTTGTTGGGGAGAGAGCTTACTCAGATGTCTGAGGCAGGTTCACAGGTGACCCTGCTATACCCATCAGCCGGAACCCTGCAGTCATTCCACTTTACCAGAAGAAAAAACATCATTTTACTATCAGTTAAATGAAGTTACTCTAGCACACACACTCAGAAAAACAGCAGCGGCTAAAACTATGGTAAGGTAAAACCCAGGTGGAGATCAGACTGCTTCTGACCATCAAAAATAACAGACATCTTTCGAAGTTACTCATCTAGGATCATTATCCTTCCTCCTTCCCTGCTCCCTTTTCTTCAGTATTTCTTATTGGCCTAGCTTAAAGTGACAGCGACTATTCTGCTTTTATAAAGCCCACTAAAAGAACAATATCAGGCTGTTTAAACTGAAAAATAAATCAAAAGAAACAATTTTTAAATATATAAAACCACCTTTGTTCTCTAGGTCCAGTGTGAACAGGAGAAGAAATAGTAAACGGGTGGAGAGCAGTCTTGAGAGACTGAATTCTTAAGCCCTGAAGCACTTCAAATACAGATAAAGATGAGTATTTATCAGGAATGATCAATATTGTTCTTGACCTGAGAAAAAAGATGATTCAAATTAGTTTGCTCTGTTTTGTTTTCTTGCTTTGCCTTGCATGTTGCATTTAAGATGTAAAATCCTTTCCAACCCAAACACATACAACTTTTTCCAGGAAAGCTATATATGGCCAAGCATCCCACCAGAGGACAATTCATTTCCAGGTCAGTACATCAAAGAAGCTGAAGTTGCTACATATTTCCTAGAGATTACATATGAAGTGCAACTTCCACAGCATACATAAAGAAATATGACAAAGACATGGAAATAGGAATACAATTCCACTGAAATTGTTCTTTCTTTTCCTGTGCAAATATTCTTGGTGGCTTTTGGTTAGCAAGAATATTCCAGTAGAGTTTGCCTGTCCTATGGAAGGTATTATCTTGCAGTTTTTTATGGAAGAAAAAGAAGTCTAGTTTCACATGGGGAAAAAAAAGAAAAGGGAGTTTAGTGGCAAGGGCTATCTTTCTTTTGCAAGTTTTTTTAATGCCTATAATGCTTGTTGTTTTAACTTTTAAACATCACTTAGCTTTTGTCTATATAGTACATGTTTTATGAGCATGGCTTAGAAATGCTACTGTGCTACAAATACCACATTGACACAAATTAAATAGCTCATCTAGCTTTCTGACATCTAATGTAAGATACTCTACTGGTCTTTGGCTAAGGGATTACATTAATAAGCAGTGATTTTAGGGAGACTGAGGTCATGTTTTCTGTGCTATCAGAACAATTAACACAACTGGAAAACTGATTCACTGATTACAAATGACTTCTCAAGCAATACTATTTGTGTACAGTACATTTTTTCCAGGTTTTACTTTCAGTTCAGCATATTAGTCTGCTTCTCCCATCCTGGGATGCTGCTTCCAATTTAAAACTGGACTTCTCAGGTAGTTTCTCATCTTTATAACTGATCTGAATTACAGACTTTTATAGCTTTTGCATGAGATCTAACTGTTTCTTAACCAAAATATTAGTAATGTGTAGAAAAGAATCCTTAAATATTCTTATCATGCAAACTAAATGTTGAGCAGAGAATTCTGGCTGTTTAAATTCTGCCTTAGGAACTGAACTGATACCTGATGGATGCAAGCATAGAAAACACTGACATGGTTTATAAATATACTGGGTTTGCCATGGAAAGCTGATGCTTTTGGCAAGATGAAGGTGTTCTAAAAACTAGACCGTTGGACAACATAGACACCTACATAAATATAGTGATAGGGTAAGGGGTAATGGGTTTAAACTTCAACAGGGCAAGTTCAGGGAGGAAGTTCTTCACTATGAGGGTGGTGAGGCACTGGAACAGGTTGCCCAAGAAAGTTGTGGATGCCCCATCCCTGGCAGTGTTCAAGGCCAGGATGGACAGAGCGTTAGGTGACATGGTCTAGAGTGAGGTGTCCCTGCTCACGGCAGGGGGGTTTGAACTATTCTATAATTCTATAAATTAAAACATACTTTCACAACTTCAGGTGCAATTTTGGAGAGAAAATATAAATCAAATACTTGTTACTGTCACCCAGAAGTTACTGCATGGTTCTATGGATGAATTTGCCATAATGCTTTTCTATGTGGTGTGAGGAAGGGAAGGAACCTATTGTTTTCCTTTGGGTATTCCTTTCCTACTTACCACCTTTGGCAGCCAGGACAGGAAGGCCAGTTTGCTACTCTAAGAGGAATTTACAAGGTACATGATGAAAATCACATAGTCATAGGCTAACACATAGGCTGGAAGAGGCTATACTTAAAAGGTATCCATGGAAAAGAAGTCCACTTGTCCCAGCTTTATCTCAGCAGTTTGGTTATAAGACACTATGGGAGACCATACCCAAAGCCTTCATGAAGCTGAGCCATACAGCTGCTCCCTCCATATCCAAAAGGCCCCAGAAGGACTCGCTCTTGGACTTTACCAAGGACCACAAGGAGGCTGACCTTTTGAACCAAAGATGTCTTTTAAAAACAGCCAGTGTTTTTCAAGATTATGCTGTCTTAAAATAGCATTTACTTCAGTGAGAATAAATAAGACTTTCCTATTCTGGATTTTTTTACTCACTTCTAATAACACTGAAGGTATTTTACAACATTCTGTAAAGATATATCAAGAATAACTGAGTATACTTGGGTTCCTTACAGTTTTTTGTGCGTTTTCATATTTAAGTACCAAACCATCATTTATACACTTTTCCATAAGATAGTGTGACATGCTTTCTACAGACCTGGGGGG
>NW_009943986.1:0-46969 GCF_000696875.1 Nestor notabilis
GAATTGTAAAAGCATTAATATGATGCATAGAGAACATCATAATCATGTTCCTGTAATTAAAAAGAAAAATATTTATTTATTTTACATTTTTTCAAAATATATGCCAATATCTTTGTCTCTGTATACTTTTATAATTTTAAGGTGCTCCCTAATTAGAGATATAGAGCAGATGCCAAGGCCATTCTGAGTTAAATTGCTCTAGAGCTAGTTACCAGCCTGTTACTTTGAGCTAGCTGTCTGGTGAGCTAAAAAAGGCAGTTGTAAGCAAGAAACATTAATGGTTAGGTCTGAAACATAGAATGGGCATAACAGTGCTGTAAAAGGATGTAAGCATTGATGGAATATGAGTGCTGGCTAACTTCTGTAAGGAAAATCTTGAAAAACCTTTTTCTTCATTTTTAGTCTCCACAAAGATTAAACTTTACAGTAGTAGAGAAAATGCACAAACCATGTTTGTGGATTACTTGATGCAATGAGAGCAAGTTTTCTTAAAGATTTTAAAAGTCTTTATCCAGGATTCATATCCAGTTACTGAATAGGAATAAGAACAATAACAGCTGTAGTCTACAGATACTACCCTAATAAATACCAGCACTCGATAAAGAATAACAGATAGTCCTATGTAGCAAATTCCTTCAAATAAAAAACTTACTTAGTTAAAAAATCAGACTCATATTAACACCTGCAAATCAAGATGACTATACTATGTTAAAAAATACCTCAACCAACCAACAACATCAAAAAACAAACAATAAAGGAAATGATTTCAGTGGTTGATAATAACAGCAGCCACCAGGCTTGTCCTCTGCCTCCAGCTGAGGTACAAACTTGAAATATGATTTCAAGGATTAATAATTAATAGTGACTTCTGATCTAAAATTAATTGCCCATTGACAGGTTTGGAGAATGATCAAGTTCCACAAGAGGTGAAAAGTCATGCAGAATCTTCAAAATATAGAGCCCTGTAAAAAAATTATCTTGGTAGAGCTGGAAACGTTACAACTACAGTCTGCATTATTCCTTTCTTACAGTTGTAATTTTTTAAACCATTGGCACAGTAGTGTATAAGGAAAAAAAAAATTGTAAGAGGAAAAAATGGTAACTGAAAATATACAATGGTGCTGACTTATTTATTCTTTTTCAGCTTGCTTCAGATATTGTTAAATATTCTGGGGACCTGACCAACTAGAAAAAATTTAGAATTTTGGTTTGCAATGAAATGTTTTTCAACACTTCTTTTCAAGAATTTTTTTATCTATTCCCATTAAAAACACTGTATTCTTGGTCGGTCTATTTATAGAACAATTTATAGAACAATTATAGAATGTTGCTAAATCTTTTTAAAGTGCTAAATTCCTTAATTTTATTCCAAATGTGAAAGGAAAATACTGAATTTAACCTCTTATTGTAAGCTGATTTCCTTAAATGAATTTATTTTTTGCATGAGTTTTTTGTAATTTGTAAGCTTTAATAAATGAAAATCACTCCTATCTTAAATTACTTACTATTTAAATTTTAAACAGGGACCACTTTCAATTTTTATTACATACTAAAGAATCATCCTTTCTTATTAAGAATCTCTATTGGAGTTCGTGCATTTCAAAAGATACAATGTAATGAGTTAGTTCACAATATGTAGAATAAACAAAGAAAAAAATAAATTATTAATACCAGATCTCAAGATTACAAAAACCCAGGTGACTATATCATTATCCTGCATACAGAGAAATTATATAGACATCTATTACTATGATTCTGAGAACTGGTTCATTCTTATGTCTGCAATGGAAAGCCAGTATGAAAGGAACAACTATTCATTTCCTGATCCAACATTACTGCTGTAAAGGTCCAAATTAAGAATTTTTTTATTTATAGTACAAATCCTTCTATACTTATCGCAAGTATTGTCAATGTTGTTTATATGGATTAGATGGTTACATTCAGTTTAGTTATTACTGAACATTTTTCTTCTAAATTAGCATGTAAATCTATCTAGATTCTTAACATTTATTTGTTAATTTTTTTGTAAATACTGATGGAAAATTTTCCCTTATTATTGATGCAACTATTGACATTCAATTACTGTTGACTGAGCAATAGCATGTCATCATTATTATCTTTTAAAATTTAGTATCTGTGAAGCAGTAATTCATCTAGCTACAGACCATCAGTCCAAGCACAACAAACTTCATCAGATTAACAATACAAGCATTCACAACAACTTCTATTATTCCACTTCATTTTGAAAACCAAGTGGACCAGTTTGCCTAAAGTTTTCTGTATAGCCAACGGGTAGAGAAGAAAGGAGGCCTTGGAAAGATCAAATTAGAAATCCTGTCCATTTACATACGTTATGAAATGACAGCTGCTTCCTAAGTAGTCATGTTTCTACTAAGAGGGGAAGCAAAGGCTT
This sequence comes from Nestor notabilis, assembly GCF_000696875.1. NCBI lineage: Eukaryota > Metazoa > Chordata > Aves > Psittaciformes > Psittacidae > Nestor > Nestor notabilis. The sequence continues at coordinate 2,414 of NW_009943986.1, forward strand.
TCTTTAATTTTGCAGACTTGCTTCAGATTACTAATACAGTTTCAAATTTCACGACTTTGATTTCTGTATTACAAGGCTACAAGTAGCATTTCTCACTTGTATAGGAGCTAAGCATGAAAGAAGTTTTAGCAAAAGAAGTAGCTCCTTCTCTTGAAAAAATCTGGATAACAATTGACCAGAAATTATTGATTCATGACAAGGAAAACAAACAGAAGTCCCCTTTAAGAACTGACAACTATTTCTGTCAAAAAAAGGATTTTATTCACCATCAAAACTAACATTGCAGGTGAAAGTTTCTCTATTATCTTTTGTATAGCACAAACTACAAATTTCTGTCTTCATATTGGCAGAAACTTTTGCTGCAGGAGGCAAACTGTGACTCTCTTTCCACCTTTTTTGCAGCTTCTCATAATGTGTAAAAAACATGCTGTGAAGAAGAATGCAAGTCAATGGTAGATGCATCCTATGGAGCTATCTATTCCTGGGTGTAAGGATACTTGAATCTACAGATATGTTTTATCAGATGACTGTTTCATCTTATGTGACTACTACTGTTCAGAGAATGTGTTGGTGTGAGCTCAGTGATCCACTCTTTTGCTGTGGGTTTACTTTGACAGTTAATCACCTAATATTTTCCCATGGTGAGTGCAGAGTAAGATCAATAAACATAACTTACCAAAGTCAGGAATAGGAATATAGAGCCTATGATGTACGAAGAATAAAAAAGCCTGTAGAGTATATAAAGACATAGCTAAAGTTTGCCACTTCGATAAAACTAACATTAATTGAAAGTCTGTATGTAAGAACTTCAGGAGTCTATTCTTCAAAAATTGCCTGAATACAGGCCCAGATTTATTTGTATGAGTGAGCAGGCATATAAAAGGATACTCTATGCCCTTTTTGTATAGAGTTGTACTTCCGGTCTTAACGGACTTCTATAGGAAAATATAGAACTCAGGCAAGGCATATGCACGCTGAACAGTGAAAGAGTAAGTATTATAAGAACCTGGACAGAAGTATGTCTCTAATCAAATTTCCAGTCTAACTGGAGAACCACAGAACAGCTGAAGTTGGAAGGCATCTCTGGAAATCATCTATTCTAATGCCCAAGCTCAGGAGCAAGGACAGCTGGAGCAGGTTGCTTAGGACCATGCCCAGTCAAGTTTTGAACATTTCCAAGAGCAGATACAACTAGTCTGGCAATCTGCTCCAGTGTTTGACTACTCTTACAGTAAAAAAGTGTGGTTTTCTTGCATTCACATGGAATTTCACAGGTTTTAACTTGTGTCCTGTCAGTGGGCATCACTAAGAAAAGTCTGAGTCCCTGTTTATCATTCCCTCCATTGGGTATTTACACATCTTGATAAAATCCCCCTGAACCTTTTCATTTCCAGGCTGAACAGTCCCAACTCTCTCAGCCACTCCTTATATGACAGGTAGTCCATTCCCTTAATCAACTTAGTGGCCCCTTGTTGGATTTGCTCAAGTAGCTCCATACGTCTCTTGTTCCCATGAGACCAGAACAGACTTACATAGGAAGGGATTGGACTTGGACAAAGTGCGAGCATAATGGAAGGGAGAATGTGAATAGAAGGATCTGGGCAGAAGTATATCTCTAATCATACTTCCAATCTAATAATGAAGTTGAAAAAAACAAAATAATAAAAATGAAAACACTAGAGTTTTTGAGGCTCTGAAACAGGACCCCAGAGGAAGCATAAAGGTTATAAAGGACCAACATAGTTTGGTGAGTAGAAGAGGAGAGAGAAGAAGGAAAAAAAGAAACATCAAGAATATGCAAAATCATTAAGTGGGGTGTGAGCAAAAATCCTAAGTGTTAGTACTGTAGGCACTGAAAAGTTATAGGTACTCTGGAAAATAAATATGTAATATAAGAACTCTCTGATTATCATAGAATACAGGTGTTTTCAAGAGAGAGAGTGTGGGCAAAAAAAAAAACAAACCGCTCAAAGACACTGTGTTAGCTATAGTCATTCCTTCATTCCATGTTTTTAACATTCTGCTACTAAAATTCCTTGAGATTAATATTGTGAGCATGAGGGTCCAAATTTATTAATTAATTGTTTGTTTTAGAGCAACTTCAGACTATGCAGAGATTTACCATTGTGCCTTAGGTTACTGGCACTCACTTATCAAAGAAGAAACCAGATGTTCTATACATATAAATTATATCTTCCATCAGTGAAAAATTATAGATTTTCCAAGTAGCATAGTATTCCAAGTGGAATTAATCTCAGCTAACTGCAGGTATCTGGAAGATAAATGTCTATAACTAGTAAACCAAGCTTCTAGCTATGGCAGAAGAAGTAAAACTGCCAAGCACTTCCAACTGATTTGTCTTGAGTACCTGTTTCAGGGTCAAATGAACTGTCCTCAGGTTATGCCTAACTTTTTCTGTTGACTATGACAAAAGGTGACTAGTCTAGAAAAGTTAGATGTCTAACTTTAAGACATCTCTGAACAGATGGGTTAAATTTATTTAACTATAGAGGGCAGGCAGTTGGAGGAAGATCTATACCTTGTATAAACTGTCTACACTGAAGCAGAGATAATAGATCAGAAAATATGATATTTATTTAAAATTTTGTAGTCACAGTTAGAGGATATGCTGTGTTAAAATTCCCCTTCTTTACTTCATTAATTCAAGGAAACCTGAAAAAACCTGAAAAAAGCAGGAAGAAAAAGTCTTCCTATCAGCTACCAGCTTTGTTTCTACATTGGTGAAATCACCAGGACAACTCTGAAAGATGAAAGCAATACTGATTATTCTAGCAGCAGTAGCTTTTGACAGACTTCAAAGGGACAATCATGTTTCCAAAATTTTGACAGGCTCCAGGAGGAGAACAATTTAAGCAAAGGTCTTAAATTGTTGAAAATCATGTATCTTTAGTTTTGAAATCTGGTGGCATTGCATCATTCTCTTGCTTTCATTGTCTCTGAATATTTCAGGAATACAGAAGAAAGATCTGTAAAACAAGAATTGTGTCTTCTGGTGTGTATTATTTTCAAAATGCTAACATTCTCTATGCAGCATATAAATACATAAAGGTACAGCAGTAAATAAAAACAAGTCTTTTCCTATTCTAGTTTTCTGCCATTACTTTCATACTAATTAACATCCAGATTGTGAGTCAACAGAGTCTCTCTCTTTATTAAAGCAAATGTCTGTCCAATCACCATCTTTTTGAATTCTTTTGTTTTCAAAGAAAATAAAATAAATAATGTGATTAATGTAGTGTAGTTGGGAAGTGTATCAGACAAAACTCATACTTGAAAGGAATTCATTCAATGCCCTACCAAGGTCTTCTAAAACAATGTGAGGTATAGTTATTTTAGTTCTTTGGAGTTTCAAATTTTCTTTCAACAGTGAATTAAGGGTATAATAAATACATGTTTGTTAGTTTAGAGAAAAGTTGATGTCAGTTCAGTTTTTATTTTGCATGTATGTAAATGGTTGTACAACATATAAGTAGGGGAATCATGGTCAAAGCTGCTTAAAATCTTGTAATTGTACATTATTATTGTGAATTACCTGTATGTCTTTCAACTAGTTATACTTAGTAAACTACCACTTCCATACACCTCACCCTTGAAAAGGAAATAAAAACAAAATTGAACAAACAAGGTATCTTATCACTGAATGGGGAAAACCATCAATATCTGATTCATGAAGCATTGAAACAAGGTGTCCAAAGTAAGTAAGGGGAACCTAGTAACACTAAGTATAAAGACAAAATGAAATGGCTTATTTATTACACAGAACAGGCCTAGCTGTTAACATTGTTAAGATTATGAGGAATTACAGCCTTTCAAAATTAAATCTATATGATTTAGTCCATTCTATAATATGGAAGGGAAAATACCCTTTCATCTGGATAATAAAGGCTTTACAGAACTATTTACTGGTACTTCAGAATGAACATAAACTATTATTAAAGTTACAGTGAAAAAAACCAAGTAAAAAATCAAAATCAGTATTATGAGGCACATTCTTATTGTGTATAAATAAGCAAAGTGTAACAGTCCATCACATAGGAACACCTGCCAAAATTAATTGCACTGCATGAGCAGAGAAGGTCAGAGATAATCTGTTCACATTTGTCAGCATTTTTCAGACTGGGAATATTTTACTTCAAATAAAACATAACTAGATAGAGAAACATATGTATCTATTTATACATCTAAAACTGTAAAAGTGGTACGGTTGATTCCACAGCAAATAAAACTGACAAGATAACTCTTCTTTATATAACAGTCTCTGTTCAAAACAGAAGGAACAAACTCATCTGATGTAAATTGGCATTTCTATACTGAAGTAAATGAAACACTTCTAACTTACTCCAGAGTAGGAACTGGCCTGAAATATCCGAACATTCTTTACTTTTCTGGAGGTTATCTTATGTTGATATAATAATTTCAGATATTTTCTAAACTCTGAAGTTCCTGTTCAGATTATCCTTCCTGAAAATCTTTCATTTGATTTCACATTATTTTCTCATATAACGATATGGTGGCTTAATCCTGGCTTGAAGCTCAGCACCATACAGCCACTCACTCACTCCCTCACAGCAGGATGGGGCAGAAATCTGGAAGTGTAACTGAGAAAATTCATGAATTGAGCTAAAGACAGTTTAAAAGGTAAAGGAAAAGCTGCAAGTGCAAGCAAAGCTAAATAAGGAATTCATTTGCTACTCCCCATTGGCAGGCAGATGTTCAGCCATTTCAAGGAAAGCAGGGCTTCATCACAGGTAAGCATGGCTTGGGAATACAAATGCCTCTAAATTTTCCTGCCTTCCTGCTCCTTTTCCCAAGCTCTTATTGCTGATCATAATGTCATACGGTATGGAATATCCTTTTGGTTAGTTGGGGTCAGCTGTCCCTGCTGTGTCCCTTACCAACTTCTTGTGCATGCCCTGCCTACTCTCTCGTGGAGCAGCATGAGAGACAGGAAAGGTTTTGATGCTGTATAAATTACTGTTCATCAATAAATAGAACTTGTGTATACAAACATGGTTTTGGTCACAAATCCAAAACATCACAGTACAAACTACTATGAAGGAATTTAACTCCATGCCAGCCAAAACAAGTATACACAGGCAAACTGTTCTTGCCTGATTCTTCCCCATATCAATACTGCCAAGTGATCTCTTCTGCCTTCTGTGCTATACACTTCAGAGTGTGCTTAACTCCTTGCATTAACTTTTAGCTTTTCAGCATGAGTATAGAATTAAAAAAAAAGAAAAGCTGTTAATGCTGTTATGAATCTTTTTGTTTCTGTTCAGAACTTGTTATACTAGCTATGTATAGTCTAGTAGATAAAGTAGGTCCAAGGCAGAGACAAAATATCCTCACAAGCAGTGTTAATTATAGGGTTGCCAGGAACTGTTCCCAGTAGTCAATTTAAGTGTGGCCACCCTCCTTTCTTAGTGAAGAAAATTCAGGCATGTGGGCAGGAGCCAGGCTCATGTCAGTTTGTTTTAGGGTCAGAGATTAATCCCTTGCCTGTACTTTTTTAAAGGAATAGATATAGCTCTACTTCTGCTATTTCTGCCAAAGAAATGAGGGAAATAGCATACCTTCTTTACTCTCTTTTAACAAAGTAGCTTTACCTTTCCTTCATTCAGATGAACCAGACGAAACGTATCTAAGAGAAGAGAAAGTAGCCATACCCTTATCCCAAAGTACAAACTTTTGGCATGTTACAGGTCTGGTTGAAGTAACTCATATGGAATCCAGACCAGGTTCTCCTATTAGCCCCAAACCCTGCAAAGGCTGTTACCAAATCAACTCTGAGCAAAATATGGAATATATCTCTAAGTTTAAATATCTATTAATCTTCACATGTGAAAACATCATGACCATTCTATAGTTTTGTAAGCCTTTGTGCACAGAGTCCCTTGCAATTCTGCACATGTGCAGCTTTGACTTAGAGGCCTGTATGTCACATTCTACATAGAGCAACAAATTTACAGTCATACTAACAACTGGACCTATTATTCACTGAGAATTTGGGCCTTCTGAAACTATCTGCCAGAGGTCTACTGCCATTAGGATGGATAATTTCTTAAGTGAGCTTTATATTTCAGAATGTGGATCTGTTTAGGATAATCATATTCTTTATTTCTTTCATTAATTACCTGTGTAAAATGAAAACTGAATCAGGTAAACTTTTTCAGAATAACATCATACAGTATGACTATGAATTACATCTCAACCTAAATGATCAGTTCCACTGGATCATAAAAAAGATTTTCTTATTGAATTGCTTATCTAAAATAAAAACTATCAATATATCTTTATTATGGCAAGTATATGTTCTTCTACTTGCAATTAAGATTAAAAAATTGCATGCAAGGTAGATAATTTCTAGATGGGTTTATTGATACAGACATGAAATTTTTGCCATGTACAGGCACCAAACACTTTATTGAAAAAGTTCTGTTATTATTGGCTATCAGAGTGCACTTTGAAACATGCTGGCAAGCTGGATATTTTTGTCAGAGCCTGAAATTCCATAAACAGAAGCTTTACCACATCATTAGCAACATTTATGTGTCTACTCAGAAGTCAGTAAATAAATAATGTAGTCCAAATTGTGTTTTCCTAAGTAGTCAGTTATATGTTTTGAGATGATAAGGGGATATTAGGGGTAGCACATCAAAGACATGCATTAAATTATTTTTAAAACATGTACCCAATGTATCAGAACTGTTTGTATATACTATTTTGTATATTTAATCCTAAATATATTTTATGTATGTGAGGGTTGCAGAAATGTACACTTGAGACACAAATATATGTCATATTAAAAAAAAGCAAAACATTTTCTTAAACAAAAATGAAAGCAACAATGTTGCTCATAATCCGAAAGTTAGTTACCCATACCCTCACAAGCCAGCAATTGTGTCATACCAGACCAGAATTAAACTCCAGCCTTATTTGTGTCTCTTTTAAAACACACTCCTCAAGGACTAGCTGCCATTTAAGGTAAGGAACTTCTGAAAGAACAAGAAGGAATTTGAGATTCTTTAACCTCCAGCTGCCAGTCTAGAATTACAAGGATTTGCCATGTATCATGTACATAAGCATATATATTTCCATCTGCATGTGGATACCTCAGCCACTGAACATCTATCTAGAAGGTATTTCATGTATTTTAGATACCAATATTCAGTATAGGAATATATGAATGATCTAGGTTTCTAAATTCTCAAAGAAGGTTGATGCCTGGGTTTTGTTGCCTAAAGAAACTCTTGAAGTGCCGCTTGACATGCCCTGAGATATTCTCCCTGGCCTGTGTTTTTCACTGTGGGAGGGCAAATGGTCTCCTAGAAGTCATAGCTTCCTGCTATTGTCTAGGATGTTTCAAATTACTCTAGATACCTACATCTAGACAATAAACACAGTGAATAAAACTTTTTGCAGTCTAGAGAGCTGCTCATGTCACAAAATGTAGTATAAAAATAAAAATGCTCTAGGTTACATTAGATATGCTAATTATACCTTAATTGTAATGGTAGTTTATCCATCTATCCCAAAGGTAGACAGCTCTCATAGCCATGCAAATTTAGGTGTCCGAACATGAAAGTAAATTTCATCATAAATGGACTTCCCTTATTGCAGGGATTGTAACAATTTGTCTACAAACTAAAAAAAAATGGTGTATTTATTATTTCAAGTCAACATCATTATTAGTTCCCTTAAGAATTAACAGCTTTAACTGTAGCTGGTTTGTATTATAGTGTAGTGCCATTGTTACCTATACCTATAAAAATATATATACATGCATATATATACATAAATTAGTTTGAACTATTGGTATCTCAATTTAAGTTAATGTTCAAATAATGTAGAGCTTGCTCAAAATTTAATATTTCTTGATCACTCTCTATCACACAAAACCCATGTATTTCTAACTAAACTTAAACCTATATTTCATTATATTTATGTGCAACAGAGTTAGTTAGGTAATTCTGTAATTCTTAATGAAGTGCACATTTGAATAGAAGATGGGAAGGTGTCTCAACTGCTTGCTGGTTAAAAAGTAAACACTCCATGGACTATCCATAAAAATTGTTGTTCCAGGGATCGAAGGATTCTGGGTGGAGAAGGAACATAAGCCACACACACACGGCAAATTGCTAGAAAGTTTATTACAAGATCTAAAATAGATGTAAAATCCAGACATATATCAAGCTAGAAAGCGAGATAACTAAAGGCTACCAAAGAATAGATTAGGCACAGATTCTTACCGACCCACACACTTGTCCAATGACCAGGAGGTCAGCTCCAAGGTGAATTGTGTAGAAATGGGGTGGCAGGCACATACTTTTTGCGGGCAGAGGTAAGGTCGACCATAAAAGGTGGTTGGATCTGCCTCCTTCTTGATCTCTCTCTAACCGTGGGCCTTTTATATGCCAAAAGGTGCCAACTTATCCAGACACAGGGGGTCAGCCGGCGCCAGGAGGAGTGGCCCTGCCAGCTCTCTGCCCTGCACATTCACTCTAGATAATCGGCGTGGTCCACCACAGACCAATTCCAGTGTTATACCTGTCTAATACAAATACATTCATGCTTTTTTATCTTGATCAGGATGGTCCACTACAGACCAATTTTTACAGTGTTAGACCCATCTAACACAATTGCCTTACTTTTATTGTAACAACAAAAACAGAAAATTGACTGAGGTGTTAAATGCATGACACTGGGCTTTTATACAGAATAAATTACTTGTGAGTGAGTAATAGAACAGAGGTGTTATAAACATTAGAGCAGTTATACAAACATATTCTCTCATATGTCCTGTCACTTGTATTCATTGTAATATCTACTGAGTCAGGCTTGTATTTCTGAAGAAAGCATTACAGGTCTTATAGTATAATATTTTAGTTCTCCACAAATCCTGTAGGACAATGTTACATGTGATTGAGTCTTATAGGATTACCTCACAGTCATCTAGAAATCCTTTTAATCCATCAGAAAATCCTTAGGATTGTTTTGTAAAGGCACAAAGAAACACAACTCTGATCAAGCCTGCTTTTCTCACAAAGCAGTTCCCTTAGGATGTAAGAATCACATCCACAATTTCATGCAATCTTGGTGGCATTATCCATTTCAGTTTAATAAATTCTTCTGGGTTTTATTGAACCATAACCTAGATTTATGAGTAAATACCTTTCCTGAATATACTTAATAAATTCAGCTACCATCAGTCTTTAATAGAGAAAATTATACACAGAATGAGTTTGGGACAATATGACAACAATATTCATGTATATTATATGCAATTATGCACATAGTAAGAAAGAGGTGATTGGTTAAAAGGAAGACTCATTCCTATAATTGGTTACAGTTTTAGATTTACAACTGGAAAAGTTTGGAAAAGTTTGAGAACATATAGATCTATATATATATGTACATATATTTTCATCTTTGGGCAGTGTCCAAAGGTGCAGCAAAGAAGTACGGAAAACCTATGTGGCATTTCACCTGTTGAAGGATTTTGAAACAAGAAGAGTTTCTATAGGTACAACAGCAGCAAAAGGAAAAACAACTAAAATGTGGCCCTGCTGCTGAACTGAACAGACAACCTGGTGACAAAGACCACAGAAAAGACTGAAGTGCTCAATGTCTTCTTCAAATCACCCTTTTTTGATAGAACTTCCTTCAGCAATCCTAGGTCCCCAAGACACATGGACAAGTCTCAAGCAAAGACTTCTTCCTGAAGAAAGCTAAGGAAGACATGGAGCTGTTGGAGAAAGTCCAAAGGAGATCCACAAGACTGAAAAGGGGGCAGCTAGAGCACCTCCCATATGAGAAAAATCAGTGCTGTTCAGCCTGGAGAAGAGAAGGCTGCATGGAGACCTCCTAGCAGACTTCCAATATCTGAAGGGGACCCACAAGAAAGGGGGCTAGAGAGGGATTCTTAATCAGGTTGGATATAAGGAAGAAGTTCTTTACTCTGAGGGTGGTGAGGCACTGGAACAGGTTGCCCAAAGAAGTGGTAAATACTCCATCCCTGGTAGTGTTCAAGGCATGGCTGGACAGAGCCTTTGGTGACATGGTCTAGGGTAAGGCATCCCTCCCCATGGCAGGGGGGTTGGAACTAGATGATCCTAAGGTCCTTTCCAACCCTAACCATTCTATGATTCTATAATTAAAATAAATATGAGCAAGTACATTGATCCTAATGACAAAGACCACAGAAAAGACTGAAGTGCTCAATGTCTTCTTCAAATCACCCTTTTTTGATAGAACTTCCTTCAGCAATCCTAGGTCCCCAAGACACATGGACAAGTCTCAAGCAAAGACTTCTTCCTGAAGAAAGCTAAGGAAGACATGGAGCTGTTGGAGAAAGTCCAAAGGAGATCCACAAGACTGAAAAGGGGGCAGCTAGAGCACCTCCCATATGAGAAAAATCAGTGCTGTTCAGCCTGGAGAAGAGAAGGCTGCATGGAGACCTCCTAGCAGACTTCCAATATCTGAAGGGGACCCACAAGAAAGGGGGCTAGAGAGGGATTCTTAATCAGGTTGGATATAAGGAAGAAGTTCTTTACTCTGAGGGTGGTGAGGCACTGGAACAGGTTGCCCAAAGAAGTGGTAAATACTCCATCCCTGGTAGTGTTCAAGGCATGGCTGGACAGAGCCTTTGGTGACATGGTCTAGGGTAAGGCATCCCTCCCCATGGCAGGGGGGTTGGAACTAGATGATCCTAAGGTCCTTTCCAACCCTAACCATTCTATGATTCTATAATTAAAATAAATATGAGCAAGTACATTGATCCTAAGCTGTACTGCATGCTGTGTCTCACATCCATATGGCTAAACTACTACATTTATACTGCTTACTGTGAAAAATTCCTTACAGGTTCTGTCATTACCTGAAAAAGAAATTGTTGATACGGTCTGGATCTGTGCAAAGGTATGTAACAAGCAGACAGCATGGATACTTACAGGCTATTGCTTGATGTAATATTCTGATCCTACTTAATTTGCTAGTATAGACAAAGACATCAATATCATCTTTCATCTCAGTGTGTTTCTTATGTATAGCTCCTGGAAGTCCCTATGCTGTTTAATGTGCTTAGCAGGCAATGATGATGTACAGGTTAGGGAAGAAAATAACATTCTCACTGAACTGAATCATGGACAGCAAGACTTTCCTGCATAGAGGCGAACCTGGAAAACTGTTCAGGAACCAACTATAACTGTAACAGCTGGGTCTGCAGAATCAGAACAAACTGGCTACAGCGCAACCTTTCATGGAAACATTTACTCATTTCTCACTCTAGCCCATTTTTTAACCTGTTATGTGCCACAATATCATAGCTGAAGTGTCATGTTGGGTTCTAATACAGAGTATCAACTGAATTTCCCTGAATGTTACCACAGGAGAATCACAGAGCAAATGTTATCCACATGTTATGGTAGCAGATAAACAAAATTTAAAATTAAATTCACTCAAAGATAGTTTTTAAAATTAAAATAATTAATATGTTATCATGAAGAAATTGATCCTGGACTTCAGGTTGAATCCAGGAAAAGATAGCATGCAATTCACTTTTAATTCTGCTGGTTTTTGTTATTATATCCTGGGAAGTTTGGTATTATAATGGAAGTCACGAAGTCACAAAGTCACTGCCATTAATACTCAAAATTACATTTGAGTTGCTGACTCTGTAAGTAACTAAGAAGCTGAGTACGTAATTCTTGTCTCAGATGCTTATGTTCTGTAAATGTGTTTCGAGTTCATCATTACAAATATAATTACTTTAGAGTTCATTTTGTTTAATTTACAGTTAAACTTATTAGGTGTTCGTTATTTAAAAATCAGACTCTAAAAAGAAACTCATTATACAATCAATTTGAAGCTTATTTACCTAAGTCCAAAGCTCACTGTATAATTTAGAGAAAGTCCAATACAAAAGCATGTTATATGAGAGAATTCCTGACCCTTTTAAGTCACTGGCAAAAATATTTTTGCTCTTTGTAGGGTAGCATCCATCTGTATTCAAAATATTGTGTGAAGCATTTGACACTGTCCTGCATGACATCCTTGTCTGTAATCTGGAGAGACAGAAATCTGATGGATGGACCACCCGGTGGATAAAGAATTGGTTGGTTAGCTGCACACAGAGAGTTGAGGTCAATGACTCGATGTCCAACTGGAGACTGGCAACGAGTGCAGTCCGGAGGAGAGCCATGAGGATGATAAGGGGGCTGGAGCACCTCCTCTATGAAGACAGGCTGAGAAAGTTGGGCCTGCTCAGCCTGGAAAAGAGAAGGCTGTGTGGAGACCTTATAGCAGCCTTCCAATATCTGAAGGGGGTCTGCAAGGATGCTGGAGAAAGACTCTTTATCAGGGACTGTAGTGGTAGGACAAGGGGTAATGGGTTCAAACTTAAACGGGGGAAGTTTAGGTTAGATATGAGGAAGAAGTTCTTCACAGTGAGGGTGGTGAGGCACTGGAACAGGTTGCCCAAGGAAGCTGTGAATGCTCCATAGCTGACAGTGTTCAAGGCATGGCTGGACAGAGCCTTGGACAACATGGTCTAGGGTGAGGTATCCCTGCCCATGGCAGGGGAGTTGGAACTCGATGATCTTAAGGTCCTTTCCAACCCTAACCATTCTACGATATTATGATTCTATATTGCTGATTTCTCTTATCACTTATCACTTTGGCTTATTTATTTTATATCACTAACTCCAAGGTATTTTTCTGTCATGCCATGACACCTTCCAACATACCAGGACCAGGCCTAGTTTTTTGAACTGCAGGGTTTTGCTAACTGCACAGAAATCATATTTTTTTATTCAGGTGCCTGGACTTGTTTCAAGATACATCTTCTATCCAGGCAGCTGTCTGTATGAATAGGAGCCCATAATGTTTCAGCTTGCCCGTCTGTTGAAACCTTGTGTTTTACGTAAATACGCTGTCTTCTCAGAACTTAAAATGGAAGTGTGAATCTTCTGGTTGGTTTTGCAGCATTTTTTTTTAATTTTATATTTCTTGCTGTCACATTCCAGTGGACGGTACAAACAGGATTCGGATCTTGTGGGGTCAAATCAACAAGCGAGGTCAAATGTTCAAATAATGCAATTTATTACCTAAAGCTATTGTAAAAAAAACAAAATAAAATAAAAGAGAAGAAGGAAAAGAGGAAGAGTAGGAAAAAAAGGGATAGAAGCAGTACATTGGTAGATTTGCAGAGAGAGGGAGAGTCAAAATAGTTAAGTTACCACCATGGAGTCATACGGCATCCCGTTGCCTGGATCAGTGGGAGAAGTCTTCCAACTACCTGGTGGTTGTGCGGTCCTGTATGCCATATTGTGTCCAGATGTCAATCAGACAGCTGCTGCCCCAGCATTGTGCAACAACTGCTACCAGCCATGGGCTGCATCCGTGAATTGCACATTTCAGCAGTATTTTTTATCTGCTGGCCATGCAGTTTGTTCCTGCAAGGATGTTCCTGTCTGCTTTTTGTTTCTTGCCAGGCTGTTCCAGTCCGCTTGTCAGAACTGAAGCATCCCAGCCTCCTCTCTGTGCAAAGTTGCGCAGCTGAATCAACAGAGCTGAATCCACAAGTTGCTTCAGAGAACAATAAAGTCTCATTCTGAGGGGTAAATGGTCTCGCCACACCCACTACAGTTCATAGCTCAGGGAGAGCAATGGTCGAGACAAATACCTGTTTACATATCAATCCTACACTTGCCAAATTGACTAATTTGAACAGCTAAGACATAGGGACCTATTCTGTTGATTATACATAGATGTCAAATACTGCTATTTAAGGTATATGATCTAGTGCCCATAAGCTCTTTTCCAGGAGAACACGGGATTTCTTGGTTCTATCATACTGTCAACTACATGAGATGTTTTGGTTACCCTAAAGGATTCTAATAGCATTAAGGTTCTGAATTTGGGAAAATAAAAATGATAGAGGGGATTTTGCATGTTGTCATGAATGAAAACAATACTAAGATTTCAATTGCATTAAAATATGGAGATGGATGTCAGTAAATCATACACAGTTCAATTTATTGCTTTATATTGAGAACAGATTTGGATTTAGATTAAAAAACATTTCTTCAAGTTTTGATAAAAGCTTCTTCTGAAACCATTTGAAGTTAATGGAAAGAGTCCAAAATTTCTTTCGCTTTGAATCAGGTCATAAATTGCATAGCCCATATATATTTGACTATTATATCCTACTGTCAACTTTTCAATGTGTAAGGAAGTAATTTTTCACTGTTCTTAGTAATGTTAAATCCAATCAACAGCATATTACACACCATACATGCAAGCTTTTGCTGAAGAGATGCAAAGAAGTAACAAGTATTCATGATAGTTGACACTATCTCTGAAAGCCATATTTATTACTAAGAGAGTGAAATGCAGATTTATTAAAATTTAAAATTAAACTAAAAAAAAACCCTCTTGAAGTGAAATATAATGTTTCATACAGACACATAATATAAGCAGAAATTACTTTTCCTTCATGGAAAATTAAGGTTGTTTTTTTTCGTATTAGCATTTGAATTGAAAACATTTCCACTCATTTCCTTCTTAATAGAAGTATATAAATAGCAATAGCCCTTAAGTATTGCTTTTCTTTTTTTAGGCAAAAAAATTATTTTCTATTAAGAACCTTAATAAAGTCTCTAAATAAGAGTGATGCAAGAAGTAAATCAATCAAATTACTTGTCTCTATTTAGTAAATATACATTGATTACTATGTTGGTTCATATTTACACCCAGAATGGTCCTTAGCACTTTTTATTGATGGTCACTTTAAGTAGAAAACTCATGCATAAAGTGTAACAGATTCAAGCACCTTTTTTTTAGCCTTAAAGTGTCCTATTTTCTGCAATTGTGCGGCTCTACCAAAAAATGCCTTCCTTGAGTATTCAAAGTATATGTTTTCAAAAGAAAAATAAGTACTGCAAGAAAAGTAAATTACCACATACCAGGAAGGTGTATCTAGATAATTGATCACATTGCTTCTAGTGATAATTTCTGTAAATATTTGTTGAATGTGAGCAGTATGTAGACACCTGGAATGTAAAGACATCTGATTTGCTAGAATATCTACTTAATGACTAGTCAAGATAAAAAACAAATATAAGGTAGGGGAAGGAAAAAAAAACAACAAACCAAAATCAAATAAGCAAACAAAAGAAAACCTAACCAAAACCAAATCAATACCCAGCCAACACCAAAATCCAGAGAACACTCAGATATAGAAATCCTAATGAACAGGAAACACTAGGCACAGTATAAAAGACTAAGTCTCAGGCCACTGACTATTGGACTGTTAAAGGAACTTCTCAAACGCAACCTTGAAGAGGTTCCCACAGAACTTTGCAAATGGTAAGAAGCGGGGAGAACAGGCTGTCATGTGTCTTATGGAAAACAGTAAATATGAGTACACATTCAGCTAATCTGAAGTTCTTGTGCCTGCTGTATTTCTGCTCTTTGTAGCTGAACCAGAATAAATTTCTAGACATTTGACTCTGGCTATTAGACAAGCCAGTGGCACAGTACCACATGCTACCATCACACATTTTATTCTACATAGTCCAAGCAAAAGAGCAGGTGAAAATTTGCGGGTCAGCAAATGCAGCAGTTCAGTCATGACATCAATCTTTATTCTGGAAAGAATGGCTTTTGTCATCCTTCTTCATTTGCACATAAAAATAAATATACTTAGCTTTTTTTTTCTTTTCCTCTGGAATTATCTGGTGTAACTTACTCTGTCTTTTGTTTTTTCAAAACCTGTTTTCTTAGCTTCATATCGTCAATCAAAATTCATCAATTAGTGTTAATTTTTTCTTTAGTGATCTTTCTAACTCCGTTATGGTGGAGAGAAAAAAGAGAAAAGAAAGATCTGATGTCTCTTTGACATTTTAGTGAAAAATAGATCTAACAAAAATAAAGGATTAACTTTGAAATAAATACCTCCTTATTAAATTATAGAATCATAGAACAAATTTTTTTCATAAAAATTATTTAAATATTCCAATGTATTTACATTGAACATTCACCAAAACGCAAAAAAAAAACAACCCAGCTTCTTGCAGGGACCTTAAGAATGGAGAAACAGGAGAAAGATTTTACTTCAGTTTCTGCCTTCTCTCTGTTCCCCTTTTGGCATTGCTCCTGACTGTCCTTGAGATACTTCTGGACTAAATCCAAGTTGCAGTATACATAAGAGGAGACTAAGAGCTATGATTAGTGGTACAATTACTGACTGAAATCAGAGGTGTGCTGGATAGCTTACTACAAGGTGTCAGAGAAGGAGCAGAAATTGTCCTTTTCCCTGCCTGGAGTAAAGTGGCCACCTATGTCTACACATTGTTTTAGAGAAAGGTAGTTGAAGCACTGATCTAGGGAGCAAGTTAATACGTAACAGGAATGATGAGAGTGCAGTGTACTTTTTACTTTTAGCATATCTTTTCTTTAGTAGATATGGTTTGAGAAACTCATTATGCTTTATATTTTTCTGCATTGCCATACTAGTCCTGCTACAAAAGTTTCAGAATGTTAAAACACCTGGTGTTAATGTGATGCTTTTTGAGTTATCATAATTGCAATATCATTACTGCTGCTGGCTGTGCAAAAATACAGTCACTTATATAAATAGTTCAGACATAATGCTGGTTGATACAAATTAGTACAGACGCAAAGACCAGCAAGAACCTAGCTGCCAAACAGAGCAGGTGATTGTGTTCTCCATTCTGCCTTTTTGTCAGTTCAAACTTATTCAGGTTTTCCCAGTCCAGCTGGGCATTACACTAAATGTAATTTAGTGGAATACTGAGATTTCTACCTCTCCCTTGAATGTTTGGAATTGACCAATGCACTGAAAAACATTTAGATGGATGCTGACAGAAAGAAAAAGGCATATTATGACATGGTCATAGGCTAAAAATATTAATTTTTGGCATTCCTAATGAAAGAAAATTACGATTTTTATTTTACGTGATTTAAAATGAGAGAAGGAATAAGGGAGAGAAAGGGGGTGGGAGGGAACAAAGAGTGGGAGAAGGGAAAGATGCATGCAACGAAGGAGCTTTATATTTTCTCTTCTAGGACTTTATTTAATGGAATTTAAGTACATTTGGAGTTATATTTTGGCATGCTGAACTCTATTATACAAAAACTTCTAGTAAGGAGCTCATGACTCCTTTTTTAGCTTTCAGTCTAACAGTATTTACAAAGCATTTCTAGATACTGTAGAAGGGTTGAGAAGTCAGTGCTGAATATACAAGAATCTTCATTCCCTATATCCAGATTTAAGAGGTCAAGAATTTTCATAAACAGATGTATACAGTGAAGGACATTAAGAAAGATTTGAGACTGATTGGATTCTGGGATGGTGGTATTATTCTTGATCTGCAAACACTGACAGTTATAGTGATCGTTATTTCAGTATCTCTCTTCTCCCTCAGCTCACAGGATTAAAACAAACAGTTTTATTTTGGTTGACTAATACTAATGAAAACAGTAAATGGGAAAGCAGAACTCTTTGCTAAGAAAGAAAGAACTTTCTTTGCTATTCTTCTTTTCCATTATTTTTTCATTTACTGAGTATTTAACACAGCTTTCCTTAGGCAATTGTTTCTCTAGGTGCATTCAGAATCACCTCTGTAACATCTTGTCATTTTTTTTTCACTGAAGAGTTTTTTTCAATTCTTTGGTCTCTAAAGAAGAATTGCCCTTCACTTCCAAACCCCTGAACTCCTTGTGGAGTAATGTACTTTACATAGTTTACTTGTCTTTCTTTTGAGGTCAAGTTACCTGCATTAAACTGCAACTGACACAGCTCCAATGTGAGAATGTGTAACAAGGGCAAGGAACAGAACAGGATTTCAGCTGGGAAAATGCATGTTCTACAGCTGCTACACAGCAGCACAGCTTCTTTTTCCTACCACTGCTCCTGAACTTAATCCATGCAGTTAAGGAGCTGGAAAGAGACTGTGGTATTTGCAGGACACTTGCTAGTCCTGTGAGCAGGGGATGGAAGATGTGTGGTTCTAGGCACCCTGACATCCCAGGTAAACCCATGTAGTTCTACTTATATTTTACCTGTGCATATAACTTGAGCGCTAGCCACATTATGCAACATGCTTTTTTCTTGAGTACCTAAACTAGATCTGGATGAGCTAGGAGAAGTGTCAGAATCAGCCTAAAGAAAAGGGAATGGAGTTCTGCATGGGTAGATCTAGCCTGCTTCTCATCTGGGATTTGTAGTTGTATTCAAGTCTATTAAAGTTGCAGGACCATGGGTCACCAGACATGAGTCATCTTGCAGGTACTTCAAACACCACATCTTTTTCTAATGCCAACATGTGAAATCTCTTATACCAACATCACACATCACTGGTTTCCACTCACAAGTCAATCTGTGAACCCAAAGAATAGAAAACTACAAAGATGTGGGTAATTTGTGGGGAGGTAAAAGGTGTCAAGAAAATCAATACACTTGTTCTGTGGTGGACAATAAAACCAATGAGATACATTTCATATAAAAATCCCCCAATTGTCCTACTCCAGAATAATTTATGCTTGGCAGACTGAATTTTTATGTTTCAATTTATATCCCTTATTCTACTGTTATAGTATAAAGCATGCCTTCTGCACCAGGCACAGAGTGGACAGTGCAATATAACTTAGAGTGATAGTACAGAATTTTTTAGTCATTGACATATATCAATAACATATTATGTTAATTTAAATATGGTTCATATATTTTTCTACTTTCTATCTCTATTATATTGGTAAATTAATTTATCTTTTCTTTTTTTTCCTAGTTCCTGAAATTTTTTTTCTGTATTTTTTTACCCTGTAGTTCTCATTTAAGTTCAAGTTATTTTCTTTCAGCTTTCTCAATTTTTACTATTTTATTTTTTATATTGTCTTTCTTCCACTCTTTTAATCAGGTATACACCAGGAAGTTACAGATATGAAGCTGGAAATAGATATCTGGTATATTTACTCCTCTCTGATGTGATTCCACATATGATGGTGGTATTCTATGACAGTAGGGAAGTTTTAAAATAAAAGTTGGAAGTACCAGAGAAGGAATATAAGGACCCAAAGAGAGGTGGAAAAAGGACTATTGCAAAGAAAGGATTTTCTTATTTTCTTTGTTTTATCATTATCCCATTTGTACATGGAGTGCTTATAAAAATGAATGTATCAGATGTTCTATTTTATAACCATTGGCAAAGTAGCAAATTTCAGGACCTTGGAGAATCTACATATTTGATTCATTGTTTGCTGCCACACAGTTATTTGTCATGTCTGTAATTGTGTACCATTTTGATTTTAAGGACTGGGAATTTTTTTGTCTTCCAATGTTCACCCATGATGAGATAGAAAAAAATTATTACAGCAGTTTTAGAATTAAGACTTAAATTTATTTAGTTTTGATACTGCTTTCTATGTAATCTCACTTTTTGAGAAACCGTTAAAATTTGCTGAAATTTGGTCAAGCGGTAGCACTCATTATGTCACTCACATCAAAAAAGTCCTTGTTCTCTGTACATTTTTAAGGGTAGGATATACCTCCAAAGTACAGCTTATTGTCTGACTCTATACTATGGGACAGGACTGACCTGTAGTATAATCCACCTTCATGATTCCTTGAGTCCATATCCTGATTCCGCAAGAGATGAAGACTTCTGCTGACACCATGTCTAATCACTGCCTACCTTTCCAAGGGACACCAAAGTGTGTAAGCACCAAGAGAGTGGTTAGTGCACATTGCTACTCATACAATGGAAAGTGAGGGGAGTTCCACAAACCACGCCTTCTCTGAGGGCAGAACACACCCAGAGTGCTCCTCTTGGAACTCAGCTCTTCTGGTACCCTATGCAGAGATCTCATCCACAGTGTAAACTCAACCATTGTGGAAAAAGGTGATGGAATCTGTTGTCATTCTTTCTCTTTTTTTAGAACATTTTATATGCTTAAATCCACTCTACATTATACATTTTGTGACAGATTCAGGAGGAAATTAACTATTCTGTATGGAAATATTTTAAGGACCTGTATCTCTTGGCTGATTGTTTTTTCCACTAGGTTAAACTAAGGAGGTTTGTGGATTTTGGTCTCTTCATATACCTGTGAGTAGGTCTTCATTTATTTACAAGGTGGGTGTCTAGACATGAGTCAGAACAATTCAGTTAGCTAAATGAATAGATGTCAAATACCATTCAGACACCCTAGGGCACCTGAATCACACATAAGGAAACAGAATTAAGTTCTTCTGTATGTAGGATAGCAGAATAAAGGAAAGAAACAGATTCTCATTTGCATTGACATCTATAGTGTCTCTTCACTACGAGCTGAATTAAATTGAAGGGGAAGTGAACCAAATATAATATTGAAGATGAAAATATCACTGGAAAAATGAGTTTTCATGGAAAGTCAGAGTGAAGGCTAAGGTACTCATTGGGGAGATAGTCTACAAATTAATTCAAATTTAGTCAAATTGAAAAGAGCAGCATACATATAACATTATGAAATGTTATATTACTATCACAGTACACTTTCCTATTCCTTCTGGACTGCCCAAGATATCTCTGCTACTGCCTTCAGAATATGATAGTAGATGGAAAGAAGGAATAAAAAAGTAGTTTCCATTGATGTTTACAGTTTACTGCCTAATACAATCCTCCATACCAGCTGATTTATTGATAATAAATCTGGTTAGAAATAAAAACAAAAAACATAGGAAAAAAAATCACAGAATCCTTTACTATGGGTGTGCTAAAAAGTATACATTTATAATGGTATAAACATTTGGATAGGCTCAAACATTTTGTCTGACTAAACCAGAAAAATTAAAATACGTCATTTGATATTGCTCCTTCCTTTTATAGATTTTGTTTTACCTATGAGATAGTAAATAGATCAATAGTATGCGAAAAATAAGTGTATAAAAAAAATCTTAAATTTCACAATGCAGCATGAAAAGTGAAAATTTTCTATGATTTTAGGATCTACACTAAATTATTGCAGATGATGGATGACATTGCAGTGGTAGCTTCAGTGAAGTTATAGCTTGCCTGTCAAAACTAAAGAACTGTCAAGAATATAATGTGTCAGAAAAGAAGTCCATCTAACCTAGTGGTTTTTTTTCTTCCAGTACATGTTGACTTTTTTGGAAAAGAATGCAAACAGCAAGTCACCTACAAGTAATATTTCTCCTGATACTGCATTCCAGCCTCCAGCAGACTGAGAGTTTGGGATTACCCTAGCTTGAGAATCCATGTTTCAACTTCCTTTGCTTGAAAGTATGAAATTGGCCCTGCAGTATGACTAATGCACTAAAGATTCAAGAAGCATAAAGAAGCAAAAATTCCTTTAAATTTTTAATTAGGAGTAACTGAGATAGAAGAAAAGTGTAAAAAAATTTTATCTGTCCTTACAGTTTTGTATGTATCCTTACACTGTCAGAGTGTTACTCTCAAGTAGGTCATTTTATTTGAGTCTTTTAAAGATCTTGGAGACCTGAAATCAAGACCAGGCTCCTTATGAGCATGCAAGGATTACCTTGTATACACTGCATTAATTTAAGCGTTAATATGATTGCCATGCCTGGGGCAGTTATGAAAAAATCTCAGCTGACTTGATTAAAACATTGCTATTAAGAATGAATTCAGTGATCTCACTTCTGATTTCTTTCTACATCCTTGTCTTGTTTTGTTTGGTACCTTTATGATGCCTGGCTTACAAAATAAAGTAACAGGAGTGGTGAGGCCTCATTAACTGTTTGCAGTAAAACAAGGCCCTGTGTCACAATGGTTATTACAGTATTACTGCTGTGCTATGGATAGTAATCATTTCTCTGTTAAAAAATGTTCACAGAAGCACAAGATTTTACAGTATCACCTAAAAATAGATAGAAACAAAATTTTTATCAGTAGCAAAAACTTCTCTCCTGACCTCTACCCAACTGATATGATTGTCACAACAGACAAGATTCTTTTACAGTACAATGAGAAAAGAGGTAATATTCATGACAGATTCTATTATTGATTTACCTACATGAGTAGCTCCAGACAAGATGCTTTTAGCATGGGAGTGTGGGGAAAACCCAGCATCCTGAATGGCAGGAGCCATGGAGGGAGCCCCAGGTCCTCGTCAGGCCTTGCCCAGGAGCTGCAGCTCTATTGACATAGCAGCTGACTTACAGGGGGCGGTACCAGGAGGGACAGTATCAACCTCATGAGTGGATAGAAGACTGCCCTTGAGAATGTGAACCACCAGGAGCACTGCACGTTAGGCAAGCAGGCAGTGTCCAGCAGCCTGACAGGCTTCAGAGGTCAAAGGTCATCGAGACAGTGCTCTAGGAGGCATCCTCTCTGCAGAAAGCAAAGAAAAACAAGTCCTTTCTGCTGGCCAGGAGGAACAGGGCGACTCAGACAGAGGTCTAGGCATCTAGCTGTAGTGAGTGCCACAGCCTGTTGGTGCTGTTAGATGGTTGGCTGTGTAAGATGTCAGCAGATTGATGATTTGCTCTGCATGGTGACAGAGCTATTGGAAGAGGTGGAATGGCTAAGGAGCATAAGGGAATCTGAGGAGGAGATTGACTGGTGGACCCACACTCTTGCCATCTCTGAAAGAAGCAAGCCACCCAAAACAAAAGACCTTTAGGATCCCCTTTTTGCTACCAGGCAGATGAAAGGGATCTAAGACACAAGGAGGTTGGAAACAGGTTACTCCTCAGTGTAGATGGCGTATTACCCCACAGCTCATGTCACTTTCCCAAGTACCCCTTTACAACAGACTGGAGGCCCTGGTACTTCAAGATAGGGAAAGTGAGGAAGCTGATGATAAGGGATCATCCAGGTCAGAAGATTTGCCACGTAAGAGTTGGAGAACACCTCATTTTATTACCAGCTCTACTAGAAAAAATCCCAGAAGAGTGGTTGTGACTGGTGACTCTACCCTACGGGAAACAGAGGGTATATGTCAGTCTGACCATATTCACAGGGCAGTCTGCTGTCTCTCTGGGGCCAAAAACTCACTTGTCTGATATGGCCCTTCAACTACTATCTTTTGTTAGTCTTCCAGGTGGGCAATGAGTAAATGTCTTCAAGAAGCCTGAGGGAACTCAAGAAGGATTTCAGGGCCTAGGGGTGACTGAGTCAGGGTTTGGGAGCCCAAGTAGTGTTCTTGTCCCTCCTGCCAGACAGAATCAATGACAATGGTTACATCAGAAAAATCTCAGTAATTAATTCCTGGCTCCATAGCTGGTGTCAGTGCCAGAGTTTTGGGGTTTTTGACCATGGGTCAATCTATATGGCACCAGGCCTTCTGGTGGCAGATGGGGTATGCCTGTCCCAGAGGGGGAAAAGGATTCTAGCCCAGCAGCTCACAGGGCTCATAGAGAGGGCTTTAAACTAGGTTTGATGGAGGAAGGACATAACACCAGGCTCACTAGAAATGAGCCACGAGGTAGCATGCCGCTGTTGGAGTCCAGACCCACAGGGCAATTTAAATGCATTTGTGCCAATGCCTGCAGCATGGGCAACAAACAGGAGGAGCTGGAAGCTATTGTGTAGCAGGGAAATCATGACATAATCACCATCACAGAAACATGGTGGAATGATTTGCATGACTGGAGTGCTGCAATGGACAGCTACAGGCTCTTTAGACTGGATAAGAAAAAATGGACAGCTACAGGCTCTTTAGACTGGATAGGCAAGGAAAAAGAGGTGGTGGGGTTGTGTTGCGTGTCAGGGAGTACATCAACTGCCTTGAATTCAATGTTCATTACAAGTGCATTAAACATTATAGAGAAAACAGCTAATATTTCTAGAAAAGACAGTAACTGTTCCACAGTACAGTCCATGTAGATTCTTGCAATTCAGGGAGAGGTTTCAGACTGGCTACAGCTGATCTATGACCCTGAATCCTGGCAGTTCAAAATATAGCTTACCAAGAGGCAATTTTTAATAAAGCAGGAATTTTGTGGTTTAATTATATGTTAGTGTCAGAAATGTCCTTTGTACCAGGAGCTCTACATGGGCACAGTTCAGTGAGACATAAAAATGTTAAATACCCATTTTAAGGGCAAACATCCAAGCAGATCCATGCTGGTACTGCAAAAAGTGTAAAAATTAACATGCCACTCTAAGGAATGTAAATTATTCCTACAGTTAAACTATGGAAATAATGAGAAATTTATGGATTCCCATGGAAATTTATCTCAGATACAATAAAAACTCATCAAAGCAAATAATTTCCAGGTGAAAACTTTGCAGGTTGAAAAGCCAGAATGTTCAAGAAAAACAAAGTTTTAGAATTAATTTTCCAATCAGCTCAATCTATCAGATATTGTAGATAGGATTATTGTGGCCTTTTCTGGCAGAAAATAAGCTCTTTATGTTAAAGCATCTGGCCGCAAAGCTTACTGAAATCATCCTGAATCCTTTGTAAGACTTTAAATGAGTATTAAATTAGGAGAAAGTAGAATATTTCTCAAGCAGAGGTGAGTATGAAAAAAGAGATGAACATTTACTTTATAAGATAAGGTCAAGAGGCATGGAGTCTGAAATTGGATGTGCTGAGTTCATCAAGCTGAAGAATAAAAATGTGGGCTACATCTGTCCTAATATGGTCATCTGCAATTTAGATGTCTGCATCTGACCAAATCACCATGCTCTCCATTTATAATCCTGATGTTCTAGGCACTTCTCAGAAAGCAATTTGTATTACCCAAAGTCATGCAAAAAATCCCACAGAAAAAAAACAAAACCAAAACCTAAAATCAGAAGACATCCTCCCCCCACCCCAGAAAAAAAAAACAACATAAAAACCCCAACAAACCAAACACCTTAAGAAAAACATTTGTTCATACATGACCTACAGTTTATCAGAAAAAGGTAATGGAAAGAGGAATACAACAGCAGGGATGTCTCAAAAGCTAAAAATAAGATGGAAGATGACTTACAGTCATCTTAATTTATTTTAAAAACAAATTAACCCTAAAGTTACACATGGAAGCCCACAAGAAATTAAGTCACAATTTCAGGACATTGGTTTTAGTTTTTTATATCTGTATGTATACTTACTTACAATATAAAATTACATATATATATGAATAAATATAAATACACAAAAATTTCACAAAAAAATTCTCTTCAGTCAAGAATTATGACATCACACCTGAAATTCTTACTGCACTAATATTGTACTTAGAAGATACGTTTATTGATGTGTCATAAAAAAAACCATTTCTAATATTGTTTTGCTCCTTACCATTCCTTCAAAACCCGCCTTGCTAAGATCTTGCATGTTCACTTCATTATCTTTTTATGATGTAAGAAGTTGCCTACAGAAAAGTAATATTTGAGGTGAAATTTTTCAAGACAGTAAGTGACTTTGCAATGAATGGAATACAACAGAACTGACAAAAAAGTTAAGACTTAGAGTTATTTTTATGTCTATAGATTTTGTGTACTCCGTCCACTGCTAATAGATATTTTTCCACATCTAACTATAAAGGTATGTGATTTTGAGTTACCAGCTGGGCTTACACCATGACAAAGGCTAAATAATTGTCTAAGAATTTCTGCACTTCTTTATTAATGGTCAAAATATTGCTCATCCATTATCCTTTTCAGTATTGATGTTTGCTTGCTGAGAAATAAGCTGAATGCTTTTCAGTACTGAGATTTTTTTTCTTTTTAATTTTGCTTTTGATGATGCAAAAATATCAGGTATGACAAAAGGTAGTTTACAAATAAAGATCACCATGACAACTATGAGATCTGTTTTTAAAGCAAATAATTCAGTAATTCACAGGAATCAACTATCATTCCTGATGTTAAAATGAAGCTATACCTTGTGTCACCTCTGTTCATCCAGATTTATTTTTTTTTTTTTTCCTGTTGGCAAGTCAATTAAAGATTTCTGTTTCTTCTTTTCACTGTTATCAGGGTGGTCTTACAATCATTTCTAATCTTTTTTAAATTCTTCTTATAAAAATAGAAAACAAAAGAAAACTTTTAATCAAGCATCAGTTAGCCTTCTGTTCATCTATTTATTTCTGCCAAAGAAATAATACATCATATTTCTCAGCTGTATGAAGTGAGAGAGAAA
Source organism: Nestor notabilis (assembly GCF_000696875.1). NCBI lineage: Eukaryota > Metazoa > Chordata > Aves > Psittaciformes > Psittacidae > Nestor > Nestor notabilis. Next base: position 28,553 of record NW_009943986.1, read on the forward strand.
ATAAAACAAGAAATTCTGATACCACTGAAACATATTCAGAGCAGATGTCCCTTTGCTTGCATAAAGGGTCAAGCTAAGCATATATAAATTATTATTTTCAAGTAAATAAAAGTAAGTGCAAACTCATCATGTAGGATGTTTGCATTGTGGAATATCATTCCTAGTAAATTGGTAAAGGTGAAGAATGCTGTGGTTTAATGAGCAACAATAGCTAAGCATATTCGGGTTAATCAGGTCTCAAGGATATTGTGAAGAACTTCAAAAGGACTTTGGTGAATAGGCAGCATAATTCTGGATGCAATAATTTTCATTGAAGGCAAAGGGGTGAATGTTGGAGGGAATAATATGACCTACTTGTGTATGTCTGAGTCCTAAATGAACTGCAACATACATGAGAAAAAACAAGGCACTGACAGTGATAGATCAATAAAAACTTCCGCAGTGGGAGTCATAATCAAAAGAAGTGCATACCTGAAGCAGAACTATACAAGATGGTGGTGAAAAATAATATATCAATTATTGTAACACTATTATATAAACCAGAAGTATGCTACCAGCTAAAATACTGTGTTTCTGGTCCACACCAGTGAACAGACGACAGGAAAGAAGAAAGGGATTTCTAATTAGGTCTTGATAAAAAAATTAATATTCAGTTTCTTCCTGTTCATCTTAAATCACATTTATTAATAATGTCAGCTCTGATTCAGATACCTATCCAGTGATCAATGGGGCTCTGAAAAGAGGAAAATATGTTTCATTGGGAAGCTGAGAGTGATATAAATGATTGCCAAATGCTGTATATGCAGATTACACAAAACATAAGAGTGCTTTCTACATTTTTTAGAAGCATGGCTCCAAGGCTAATGTGCCCAAGAGCCATCATGTAGAAAGTCATGCGTTCTGTATCTCAAGCATCAGGATTTCAGCTATAACCCAACTATTTGATGGCTTTTAAGGGATTCAAACTCTGCCACAGAACTCTGCTCAAAGTGAATATGCCCCCTTCTTTTCACAAAGAGGCTATGATCTCTTTATTAAAGTAGAATTGGTGCTTAGGGACATGGTTTAGTGGTGGACTTGGCAGTGTTAGGTTAACAATTGGACTGTATGATCTTTAAGGTCTTTCCCAATGTAAACAATTCCATGATTCTATGACTCTATGAAGTTATTCAATTTGACCTATTTAGAGTTTGTTTTAAGCATTGAATTTTTGAAGAGAATCAAATAAGATTTATAAATTTTTGGAAGCTTTCTCCTATTTTCTAAATAATTTGCATGGGGTTGATATTTTTATGGGTATGTGGTGCAGGTTCTTCCCTCTACTTCATTTGTGTCTCAAAGCAAACAAGCTAGTATAACACTGGTTGTCTCTGTACCTATTTCTAGTTAAAAGAATCTATGGCAATATCTTTATTGTGGATTAAATGAAACAGACTAACAGTCAGAACAAGTTAGAAAAGCTTCCATCATCTCTTTTTATTCCGAGAAATTATTTTTGGGAAAAAAATAAAGGTCCAACATATCTGGTTTTGACAATACCTTCTTACACAAAGTATGTCCTGTATAGGGAAGGGATAATCCTTGTATGGAAGCTGAATAGAGTCACAATTAAGCATGAAATAGTATCAGTGTGTAAAACCCTTCATAGAGCAACCACGGAAGGCTTGCGTACTGGAATGGATTTAGCTAGGACTTCAAATTTCCATACCAGTTACAACTATCCTGATGTGTGGCTTACATTCCAGATCTAAAGTATAAACTGTATTTTAAATAATTTTATTATTTGAATGAACTGAATATAGTTTTATATGGTAATCCACATAAAGCAAAACAACCTACCTTACTTAAGAGCAGCTGGATTCAATGCTATGCTCCTCAGATAAACCCTACCCTGGTTTTTGTTTCAGTACCAGGGTGGATGTGGGCTGGAAGTAAGAAGGTAGAAGGGAGGCTGTTCAAAGCGAAGTCATAAAAATTTGCAAATCTTAGAAATCAGAGACCGGGCCTAAGAGTCTGGTTACTTAAGTCAGCCCACCATAAAAATGCCAAAGGCTATACATCTGGGAAATGGGGCACAGTTTTTGATCAAATACGTGACACCAACAACCAGTTTGCTAATAAGAAATATCCAGCTTTTGGAATACCTTTGTTTAGTTAGTCATTACACATGAAATTTAGGTTCAGCTGGCACTATCCAGTAAATTTGTTTCTTACTATATATTCTGACTTTTCGGTGATTAAACATTCTGAGAAACCTGAAACTGTCATTAACAAATCCTGGTAAACACAAACTGTCAAACTCCTGAAGTTTAAAATCATAAACTGTTGATAAACTGTGGTTTAAATTTTTAATTAGGATCCATCAAAAAAATTACTTAGTATGTTTAGAATCCTACTCAGAATGCATAAGGATCATTCTTATCTAAATTTCTTATTTAAGTCCAATTTAATATTGTCGCATTGACATGTACACTTTTTTATTTTATACGATTAATTTCCATTAAATTTATTGCAGTATCATTAATACTTTTCAAATACAATTTATTTTTCATTCAAATTCTTTTATCAATATTTGAAGCTACCACCATATCACCCCTTTCTTATCAGGCAATGCAAATCCAGAAATTCTAAGGTACTAGGTTCTCCAGCAATCCTTAATTTTAATTTTTCAAAAACTTAGTAAAGTTTAAAGGATTTTTTTTATTATTATTATTTGCCACTAAAAATGAAACTCTAATTAATTAAACCATTTTGAAGTATGTTATAGATTTTAGTTATATATGGTAGTAAAGCAATATTTTGATTGCTTATAGTTTTCTTGTAATTTGTTTCCACTCTTACAGCTTCACTTCTGTTGTTACGCAACACTAATATTAATGTCAATACTTTCAATTAATGTTTTTAATTAGTTTCAATAATAAATATGCAATTCCCATATACTTTTCATATCAAAATAGAGGAATTTGGCCTTACTAAAGCAGGATTTTGATTGTTGCAAAGGCAATTTTCCATTCTAACTAGCAGCTCTCTCATTTATACCCGTGTTACATAACTTCTTACTGACAGGGAGAACTAATGGTTTCTCAAAACCACAAATTACTTTAATTTGGATTGCATTGGTAGACAAATTCAGAGTAAAGACAATTAGTAAATTTCCGGTGAAACCATTTAACTAGAATATACTAGCTAATTAAAAAATAAAGTATTTACTTTCTCAGAGTAATTCAGCTTTACAATTTTCTAGCAACTCAGATTTTTGCAGTGGAATAATGCAGCCCCACAAGATCAAGACAGGCAGGACTTCTAGCGTCTGCCCTATGGAGGAAAGAGCCTGAAAGCATTAGGAATTCTGAGTTATTTACTGATAAGTCAGATATCCTAGCAGGAAAATGTTAGGATAAGTCTACAGCTCTGGCTCTGACCAGAGACTCAATTATCCTAGGGCAGTTTGGGCAGAGGATCCAATGGTCACAGCTTTGGAATAGTTAGTGTAATGGTTTAAGCCCAGCCGGTAACTCAGAATCACACAGCTGCTTGCTCACTTCCCCTCTCCTTCTTCCTCCCCTCACTCACGGAGGGATGGGGAGGAGAATTGGAGGAATGTAACTCCCATGGGTTGAGATAAGGGCAGTCCAGCAACTAAGGTATAATACAAAACAACTACTGCTACCACCAATAATAATAAGGGAAATAACAAAGGGAGAAGATAAAATTGCTCACCACCCGCCGACCAATACCCAGCCCGACCCGAGCAGTGATCTGGGCCTTCCGGGTAACTCCCCCCAGTTTATATACTGGGCATGATGTGCTGTGGTATGGAATACCCCTTTGGCCAGTTTGGGTCAGGTGTCCTGCCTCTGCTTCCTCTGGACTTCCCGTCCTCCCTGGTAGAGCATGAGACTGAGAAAGTCCTTGACTGGAGTAAACATTACTTAGTAACAACTAAAAACATCAGTGTTATCAGTGCTGTTCCCAGGCTGAAAGTCAAAACCACAACACTGCACCAGCTACTAAGGGGAGAAAAAAATGACTGCTGTAGCTGAACCCAGGATAGTTAGTCACACCAGGACTCCCAGGCACAAGGGCTTTACATCCATTGGAAAGTTTGATCCAGCCAGGACCCTTAGATTTGTGTGGGGTAGCCCTCAAACCTAAATCTCAGAGTTCAAGAGTTCCCAAGCTCTGTACTGCAGCATGAGTGTTCCAGACTCAGGGAGCTCAGAAAACCCCTAAACATGTCTGATATCTTGTCAGTTTTCTAACTTCTTACCAACCAATTGTTCTCGAAGGACAGTATAAGTATTATATCAAAACATAGATAAAAAGATACATACAAAATATATACATGTATATAAAATATGTAATATGTATTAAAGACAGCTTGAACTTTATCACAGCATGATAGAATATATCTAAAAGCATTTCCAAATAGTAGCTATAAGTGGTTGATGTCTGTCTGGAAAATAAGTCCTGTTTTTAAGGTGAACATGTTGCTTTACTGTATAGCATTCATGGGACTACTCTGTCAAAGTGAGTCTCCGGTCATAAAAGATAAATGAATCATAGGCACAAACTAATCTGTCAAATATGCAGCTAATATTTCTCTTTAAGTTATAAGAATTGAAGATCAGTTCTGTAAGTAGAGCCAAGCCCAATTGTTGTCTTTCTGAATAAAGATATTCAGTAAATTAAACTCTCTGATAGATTAAATTTATCAATTAATTTATTTTCCCTATTTTAATATTTTTAGCAAAGCTGTTCTGATCCAAGTAAAGTCTTTTTAAAAGAGCCTTTCACTGCTATCTTAAAGATTATGATATTGGCATAATTAAAAGTGCTCTAAAGAGAAAAAATATTTTGCTGGACATAGTAGTCATTACTTTGAATCTAACTACGGCTAGCAATGTGATAGTTTAACAGGTAGAAGGAAAAGTGCAGGTCAGAATGGACTATGAAAGGGATTTTTTTTCCCCCTCAAAATGATAGAGAAAAGCAACAGAGTTGTTGGGGTTTTTTTTTGGGAGGGATGATATATAGGATGAGGCAATATATTTAGATACCTCATTAATGTTTTAATTTCACACACCTATTCAGTCTCATATGATGAAAAACTATAGTCTGTAGTGCTGCAAAAAAACCTAGAAATCAGTGGATATCATTGCAGTTTTAAATACCAGTCAGGTTCTGATGCTGAAAACAAGCATGCATGGGCCACCCTTTATGCAGGTGAATGAAGTTTCACTCTATTGTTCAAGTGCATTTTTATGATTTAGGCCTTACTGTGAAAGAAAGTTTGTTGGTTTTGTTGTTTTTTTTTTTTTGCACATTTAGACAAAAATCTAAGAAGTAATCATTTTAAACTTATCTATTTGCATTTTCAAGGGTTTAAATGGGATTACTTCAGAGTTACAGTCTGAAGAATGAACAAAACAAGATTTCAAAAACTATAAAAAGACAGTTCTAAATCTCCAAGCACCTGTGCTATCTGTGTCAAAGTTTCCCTTAGATTAAGACCAACAGAACACTGTTTTGTTGAACTTCCTGTTTTAGACTGAAAAGTCAGGAAGACCAGGCCCTTGGGTTTTTGAGTCCCAAAGGCTAACTACAAATACCTGTCCAGAAATTATTTATGATGGTATAGACACATTACTATGATAACATTTCAGTTGACTGATCAGTTGTATTTTGAAAGTTACGTTCACTTGAAATCTGAAGCAAGTAATAAACAAATAATAATGGGCTCATAGCTAGCAAATTATACAACCAGTTTCTATTTCAAAGATGACTCTGAACTGGCTCAAATATTCTGTTCTGTATGTTTATAGTCCATTCTGGTTTTGTCACATAATATGAAACAGATCCTGGCTCTTTCAGTAATGTCTGTTAAGTGTATCAGGAAGAAGACTATCTTTGGGTTTTTTTTTGTCTTTGTGAGATGAGAAAACAGAGGAAAAGGGAGTGAGAAGACAGTTTGAAATCATTATTGATGCAAACCCTTGAAAAGGCTTGCTATAAATTTCTAAATATGAAATAAGTTACATTGACTCTGTTCTCTTTCCATCAGTGATTATTTCGACGTGAATATTAGGACATCACCTAAACAAGGAGTCAGTGTGAGGCTGCTGAGTGGGATTAGTTAATTTAAAAAAAAACCAAACAGATAAGTCAGAAAATCTTGTTCTCTTGCTGAATACAAATCTTAGAAGGTTCCATATATGTGGTAATATTCTTTGTTATTTAGTACATCAAAATTGGCTTTTGCTAGTATTGACAGACAGTCCAGATAGTAAACTTATTTTCTCTATGACTTGGAAAAAGAAAATACAAAAAAAAAAGAAAGGGTCAACAAAGTCATCCCATGAACAAAAGTAATTTTGAGATATTTGCAGATTATTTTTCTCTGATACTTGCTCAAATGTCTATTGCAAGTTAAAAAAAAAGATGGATGTAAGTTTAACATTTGCATTTTAAATACTCTAGTAAGTGGTAGCTAACATGCCCCAGAGGTCACCCCTTTATGCAGAAGAGGCATATGGCTTATTTCTGCTTAAAACCAACTACTTTTTCTTGTTTAACAACTACATCAAGTACAAGTACTGATGTAGTAACACTATGCTTATGACCACACCTCTCTCTGGGGCACTGAGATTGATGGTTTTTCACAGTTTTTCTTCAGTGGGAACTATTTTTTAATCCTTATATTGCAAGATAGCTGTACATCTGACAAGAAACAGAGATTCTCTAGCACTTTTCTATGGTGTCATGTTATTTTTTTTCAATAAATTTCAAGTGAATGACTGATCTATTTTTTACTTTACGGTGCATCAGGGAGGTTTGGTAGCCTGCCATAACCCATGTTTCTATTATGAGCATTTAATAGCATTTCATGTCACTGCATATGAGGAATGGGCCTTGCTATCACAATACTAATAGCAATAAAATATCTTAAAATGCAACTGTATGACTATTTCATGTATTGAACTCTCTTATGGTAGCACTTATTTTCTGAATTAATACACTTCAGCGTGTAAGAGTTTACATGTCACCATTCATCATGATCGTTTTAATAGTATCTCCTGTTGACCTGATCATCTGGATGGCCTACTGCAATCCCTTTACTATTTTGCAGCCCATTAATTTTACAAATTTTAATTGTGTATAGCTTTGACAGCTTTAATTTTCCTGATATCCTAGGGAGGTATTATCAAAAGATGGCAAATTATTTAAATTAATGCTGCAGTTGGTGCACTAGGTAGGACTGAAGAGAGGGTAAGAGGAGGAGATGAGAAAAATGAAAAGGTTAAGAAGTTATCATCTGAATCTAAATGCAAGCCTAAGGTTAAATGGTGACATTAAGCACAGCCTTCAGAAAAAGATAGCCAGTAGTCAGTATTACCCTTCATGACACTGTGTAGCAAGCATATCTTTTCAGATATGGTTCCAGTCGCATTTTCCCTCTTGATGTGTTGTGGATAAAGTAATTCAGTATAGGGTTAGTTCAACTAAGCCAGAAAAAAATAAGCAAAGTTTGGTTCCTGTGTTTTTCTTCTATTCCCAGTCGCTGTCTATTTCACTAGCAACATCCATGAGGTTCATGAGAGCTTTTCACTTTAAAATGTTGTAGTCCAAGTCATCACCCCTTCTGGGGGCAATTGAAATCTAAAATAAAGCAATGCACTAACATTTTTCTAACAGCTTTCATGCCAAAAGGAACAATTCACTTTCCTGAGGAAAGGAAGTGAGCACTGTTAAAATCAGGTTAAATGTATATATTTTGGGCACTAATCTCTTAAAAGTCAGTCTGGCTCACATCTAGCTGCTCCCATACCATTTTGTACAGATGACATACTTATTTCTCTCACATCACAGACGTAAATCAAAGCCAAAACAATGCCTAGTGAAGACTTTTGGTTTTGTCTTGTCATGTTCTTTTACTTCCTTTGTCATTGGAAAGCTTTGTCCTAATCCTTCTAGAGAGCCTATAACCTCCCCATTCCTTTTTTGACATCACAGCTATTTTTCTGCCAGTGCGGTTTAATGTCCATAGCCACTGGAGCTTCAAAGTCATCAGTTGACAAGCTGGTGTTTGAGAGATACATGTGAACTGCAAGGAGGAAGAAAAGCTCTTAGTTCAAAGGAAACAGAAAGTAAATGCACTGTTAATCAAGAAAGGTTTCAAAAGCAATCTCTATGTATCCAGAATAATAGATTCATCCTGTTATAAAGGTAACCATGTCAATTCAAAGTGCTTTTATTTGTTTTTATTAAATAACTGCACTTTGTCTCCTTGATTAATAACTACATTATTTTAAAAACATTAAACTATTTTCATATCCTCTCTTTGGAAATTAAAGACAGTTTTTAATAGACTATTTAGAAATGTGTGTTAAATATACATTTGAGGAATTGCATTTGTACTAATGTGTACTGACATTTTTAGGCATGAAGAGGTATTAAAACAATAGAATCAATACACTGAAAAGAAAGTGCACAAGCATTCTCTTAAAATGGTGATGGTTGCTTGCTTGTGTAAAATGAAAAAAACATCTTTCACTGAACAAGCTGGCAATACCACATCACATTGTATTCAAGACTAAAAGTTCACTGGAGGATTGTACTTTCCCATTTCACATTCATTGCCTGTGTTCCCACTGCACACCTCTTCCAACCAGATCGTTGGACTTAACCACATAGTAGATGTTCTTTGTTGGGATGTTATATAAAGTTAAGTCACATTCTCTTTCTACAAGCAGATTTTCTTTCGGGGGACATAAAAGCCCTTAAAGTAGAATATACAATGTGTCTTCTTGATAGTAATGTAGAATTAAGGGTGTTTGATTCATTCTTCCTCACATAAAAAGGAAGAAAATTGTTAAGTGACTACAAAATAGTCAGTTATTTGATTAAAGGTGTTTGATTAATAGATCTTTTTGAGGACTGTTTAAACCACAAATTCCCCTCAATCTTACTCCTCCTTACTAGATCTGCTGAATTATGGCCTGCACTTTTTTTTCCCTTTTTTTTTTTTTTTGTTTTGTTTTTAAAGTAGGATTGAGAAGGTTTGAACTCCTGTGTGTCCTATAAAACAGGTAGCATCCCAGTTCAGGGAGTAAACAAGAAAAATGGGACCATTCTTCATTTTCTAGAAGACCTGCAAATTTCATGTAAAGTTGCTAGGTCATTTTCAGTCAAAATCATTGCATTAATTTCCTCTGTACTCATAAACATTTTGTGACAATGAAACATATATTTTTCCTTGAACAAATGTTTCACTAGAAGAAAGAACAAACCTCATAACTTTGCAAATAACTTTCCAGATGGCTGCATTTATGGGAAAGGGGAAAAGAGATTGTCAATCTGAAATGATGTTACCATAATTCATAAAGAAAACTAGATGGATTAATGGCACAAGGCCACTAATTAGATTTCCCAATGCATATTCTGTATAGATTAAGCAAGAATACCAGACAGAGTTCCAGCTGATATAGATTCTTTGATATTTTATATTTTTACTAAGGAAACCAGTGTACTGTTACTATCTCTACTGCCATTAAGATTAATATCTTTCACTTAAATTATTTTAATCTTTAATCTGCTTTTTCATATTTATTTAAAAGTCAATAGGATGTGCTCTGGGTTTAATCTTTTGTGGGTGATTCTTTTCTTTGTTTCTTCATTTTAAATGTACTAGAGTTCTGGAAACTTTAGGAAATTTCCAGAAAATTAACAGAACTGGAAAAACTGTCATTTGGGGTCGTATTTTTCTCCTATTACACTAACTTTTCTTGTTGTGTAACAGGTAATATTTTTGTCTCTATTTATTTACCATTGCTGGGTGACAGAAATAGGCTAATAGTGTAAAAATATGTCAGTGTCACAACAAAAATATTTTTGTCAACTATGTATTTAGTTATGGCTTAATTAATAATATCAAGGGACTTTATTCATGCTTTCATGCAAATTGGTCTTTATGTAAGTAACCCTTATAAATACTAATGAATGTATAAAAGTGTTCTGGTTTCAGCTGGGGTACAGTAAGTTTCTTCCTAGTAGCTGGTACAGTGCTGGTTTTGGCTTCAGTCTGGGAATAATGCTGATGACACGCTGAAGTTTTAGTTGCTGCTAGGCAGCACTTACCCTGATCAAGGACTTTTCAGTCTTTCATACTATGTCAGTGAGGAGGGGCACAAGAAGCCAGGAGGGAGCAGAGACATTATCATCATTATTACTAGTAGTAATAGTACTAGTATTATAATGTACTTTAGCTATTAAACTCTTCTTAATCTGCAGGTTTTATATTTTTTTGATTCTCCTCCCCATCCTGCCCGGGGAGGAATGGGGCAGTTAGTGAGTGTCTGTGTGGTACTGTCTGGATTTAAACCACAACAAAAAGCAAAGGATGAATAGTCATCTTAGCAATTTAATGGCAACATATTAGTGAGGTGAATATATAGACCCACCCTACAGTATGTATCTATTTGAAATGTATCAGTAGCTATATATATGTGGAACTGCTAGCACAGATTTCTTTCCCTTGGAAAATTCCAGCAGTTCCAGAATGACAGCTTTCTATACTACAGCAGCCTCTCTCTATTTCATGGACACAGATTTTCTCAAATGCAGTTATTCCTCTGTTTTGCTTGGGTCAGAACCTGAGGTTGTGCTCATTTGTTGACTATCAACAGTCACTTCTTGGATGTCTTCACTTCAGCATTCTTTCCTTTCCCCCTTTGGAGATCTTTCTCATCACCTGCCATTTTCCCTTTTACTCCTCTTGGGCACACTTGACTTTTTTTCCCTTTAAGCTCATACATCCCATAGGCATCTGAACATCAAAAGTTCTTTTGATGTAATCTTTTTAGCCAATAATTTTTGTCTCTGGTCCCTTTCTTTTCTGCTTTGTCTCCTTCAGTTTCTTCTCTAGACTCCATTACCATGGCTGTCAAGTCCTGAAATATATCCAAAACATACCTGCAAAGAATATCTCTGTTCCTTTCATCTCACTCACATATGAGGTGAGCCTCTTCCCTGAGAATTTCATATTCACTGACATACATTCAAGAGGCTTATTCAGACCTCCAATACTGTTCAAAACACCACTTGTCCTAACTTTCCAAGTTCTTCTCTTGTACCACAACACTACTGTGTCAAGGATAACAAGTTTCATCAGTCTTACTATGTATGTCATGAGCACTGCACTGGAAATCAGAAAACATCAGTTTTGCCTGTGGCAGGATATGTTCTGTAAGCTGCAATTTTTTTTTTTTTTTTTTTAAGTAGGCATATATTGTTGAATGTAATCACATTTTCTACTTTAATAAGCCTTCAGCATTTACAGGTAACCCTGATGTACATGAACACTTGTGAAGGTTTTAGAGGACTATTTATCTTATATGTCATGTATTGCATACCAGGGACCACAAATAGTTTTCATGTGGGAATCAAGCTCAAATATGTATTAAGATTGATCAAAACCTACTGGGGGAAGAAAGCAAGGGCACTTTCAGCACCAGCAGACTTTTAAAAATAGTGGATATGAAAAGTAAATCTTATAGATAATCACAGAAATTGGGACAGTTCTTACATTAGAATAAAATACAAATTTGATGTGAAATGTAAATTTCCTCTTGACTCAAAACAGGATTCCCAGTCTATCCCTGAGATTAGGAGCAGGATATTTAAGTGTTTAATTTTTACTGATAAGCAATAGTATAGATAATACAAATTTCAGTCTTCCAGTTACTTGCAACATGTCATTGACAGCTTGGACTAATACCTCTGATGCAACTGTAACTTTTGTTTGCTTATACTGTGTCTAAATCAATGACATCATTGAATCAATATAAAAAATAAGGAGCAAAAAAGTATCAGGATATATTCACCTTCATTCACCTTTAGTTCACTGTGACCTTCATATTGACTAGACTATGCAGTTCCAGAAAACAGTGCTTTTCTTTTTCAATGAGTTTGTAATGTAACTCTGGATCAGTATTTGTAAACAGTTGCTGACAGACAACACATATATTTGTTTTCCTATAAAGCAAAGAAAATTAATTTTTTTTGTTAAACAAGAAAAAAAAAGATAAAATTTGTAAAATAAGAGTGGAAGTATAATTCACATGACACTATTTCTGCAGAACAGGAACTCACTAGAGACATTTAGAGTGTGGTAAAAATTCTGAGATCCTCAGACTTTGCTAAGACCATCTAAGCTTAATATTCTTGCTGGGAAACTGATACATCTGCTGTTGAAAAATCATGCATAACAGTTCACAAATGATAATTGCATTGTGTGTTAAAGGTTTTTATATCACATTTACCCACTGTTCATATTCTGACTAAGCAGAGGTGGCACAAATGTGGTTTTATCCTTTTACCCACCTGAAGACTTTATACTATCGTCCACCAGTGGCCATTGTTTTAGTTGTCCAGAACACTTAAATGTCACACTGGATGTTTAAAGACAGGGAAAAAAAAACAAAAAACCCTGCAACACCAACATAAGGTAGGTATCAGCAGCTTTCTGCTTACAGAAATATGTAGAGATAAGAGATTAAAAGCTTTGTTCTTAACCAGTGATGAAACACTGTCTTATCATAGTTTTGCTTGAATTGTGTGTTTGTATGCTGTTCAGAATGCCAAGTTAAATGGTACAAAATGGGTGCATATTATTAGAGTATTGACTTCCCTGCTTTAAGACAGTTTTAAAATCACATAGTTTGAAACATTATTAAAATCAAGGGGGTTTTATATTTTAATGACAGATGTCATTGTATCAAAACCATGAAGACAGTTGTTAATACCAATATATGTTTTGTTGCAGTTCTTTGACAGATGGAGTTAGAAGTTTTATTTAAAAGTACTAGAATTATGTTTAAATCTTGTAATTACAAAGAAAGCGTTTAGGTTTAGCCTAAAAAAAATCTCAATCTGTAATGGCATGTGTCATCTGTTAATTACATTAGGTTGCATCATCTGTAATCAGCTACATTAGATGTTTTTTTCTCTCTCATCGCCTGCCTACATAAAATATTCAACACAAGAATAGCTGAAATCAGTCATTATGTTTTAAAATATAATGCAATAATAGTGACTATGCATTTAAAGACACAGCTTTTCTAATGAAACCTTGTTACTAATTAATAGCTGTTGTAAATTTATCCCTTAACATTATTTCTGTTATTGTAGTACTGGAGCTAGGGTGGGGAGGGGAAGCATTTTTTGTCATTTTAATTGAAATGGTACTAAAATATTAGTGCTTAGGAAAAACTACAGGGAAGGTTGCACTGTAGGAATCTCCAACTCTTTGTCCTAGAGACAGATTATTCCCAAAAGCATTTTTTCTGCTTTCTTTTGTTTACTTTTTAATTTTACTGCAGTAACTATTTTTTTTCAGTTTTATGTTAATAACCATTTGTAGTAATGTTGGTAACTAGTCTAGATTAAATTCTGCATGAAATCAGAATATCTCAGCCAATTTACAATTTAAGAGTACGATTAAATTCAGTTACCTTTAGCTGTCTAAAGCTAGATGCCTTGGTTAAGTTTTGCTCAGTATGCCAAGCTAGGTTTCCTCTATGAACTCTGGAGTATGATTCAACACTATCTTGGTTACTTATATCTCTACTTCAATTAGATAGGGAGCAGAGATGACTTGCTTATAATAGGTGTCTACCTAATTTTTAGACAGATATCTTAGGTAACTTTTTTTCCTGAGTATGGTACAAGACAAAGCAAATACTAGACAGACAAAATCCTATCAGACTACAAGGAAACAGTGAGACAATGTTAGCCATAAAGATCAGCAGCGATCTCAAAACCTCATCTGCTTAATTGTCACTTATTCCTAAGCATCACAGCAAGAAAGGTGTCAGTGAGAAAAATGAGTAAGTGTTTTGTGTATGCTTCTGTGACATCTCAGTCATGAAGAGGAATGGCAAGGGAGCATTCATTAAGAATCACTTACCCACTTGTTAAATTTTTAATGTGGGAGCGGACCTATGATCAGAATTAGAAGACAGTCTCTCAAAACTGAAGTAAGGAAGAAAGCAAAAATTGTTAAAGGCCTTGAAAAAGAAAACATATTATCTATGTTTGTTTCAGTATAGAAGATACCAGTAAAGGAATGTATAACAGTGCTATAGTCAGAGTCAAGATGAGAAAATTTTATTTGTAACAGCTTTCTTAATGGATAAAAGTAAAACAAGATGTGTTTGTCAAGATAAAGAAAACAAGGATTCAAAAAAATCAAAGAAGATGCTGGACTACACTTTAGGCATGTGGATTATTCTCAGATGTGGAACAATAAGAATCTGCAAGACTAAAATGTAACTTGGGTATGATGGCCTAGAAAGCTTGTATTAACTAGAAAATTACAGATTTCAGTGACATCCAGGGTTGAATTTAATTTACCTGAATGTAAAATTTCTAAACACTTGCATATGGATGGGTTTCCTTTTTTGGCAGCAGACGTAGCAAGCACTTTTACAAAGTAATTCATCTCACCTTAAAAGAAGGAAATAACTGAGGCAGCTTAAAGAAAAGACTAAGAAATTGTGAGTCTGAGATGACAGCTAAGTATTTGTATGAAATGCCAAGACACAGGCTGAAAATTTTAAAAGTCAACACCTCTGTGCTGGAAACACAAGCCAGTATAAACAAAGCAGAGGCACCTCTTAGAATATTTCCTTCAATATTATGAGGCAAAGCAAGCTTTCTCCTACGTGGCATTTTTGTTGCATCAATCTAACGGCAAGCAATATGGGCCATGCAGCTATTGGTTCTACCATCATCTCCACCTATCACTATTACACTATGTGCTGGCATATGGATAAGTTCTAAAGAGCTTTTACTTCAAAAGCCAAAGCAAGATGACTGTAATTTCTGCTTCCTTTACCACGCTATACCTTTCCTGTTCTTTGCAAAGCACGAGACAAAACCCAGGCCATTGTGTTTAACTGATTTCTTTGTATGGTGATGGAAAAGTCTGAGTCTGAACTAGTTTCAAGACTATATTCTCCTTAAAGTAATTCACTTTGAAGTGAACCAGATTTTAGTGATAGAGGATAGTTCATGTTTAAAAATATCTAACTGATTACTAGGAATATTTATTGAAGGCTAAACTCCCATCTTTTTAAGATATAAGCAATATGTTTTGGATATATAAAGTCAAATACACAGATGATGTAAATCAACATAATTACAGAAAAATAAACATTGGTGCTTCATTTTAAAACAGATGCCGATTTGCACTTAAGCTAAATTAACATCTGAATTTGTCTTTTTTTTTTTTTGAACATCATGCCTTTTTTTTTTTAGTTAGCATAATAGTGTTTCATAATATAAAGGTACTACATGTATATTAAAAGTGAATCTAAACAGTTTTTGAAACAAAGTTTAATGGCTATCTATGCAATAAACTGATTTTCAGAAGAAACAAGAAATATAGTATGTCTGTGTGGCAGTCAACACTGAATTTCAGTTTAGTGTCTCAACGGTACAGAAGTGTAATGGAAGTCTAATCCAAAAGGTGAGAAGGGTAAGAAGCTTAACCTTACTGGAGCATTGCTGTGATAAACACAAGGGGAACTGAGTTTCCTTAGCAGTAGTCCCAGCTAGGCCCAGGGTACCAGAAAGGAATGTAGCATTCCTTTACACTTTAAAACACTTTTATTTTCTGTCTAGACTTATTAATAAGCAAAAAAAAAAATATATTGTTCAATTTTAATTTAGATTTACATCCTGATAACCTGATTAAGCATTTAACTATGAATAGTCGGAGGCTGGTGAAAAAAAAGACTTATCAGAAAATCAGTTCAATACATTGAGTTTAATTTTTCCTTCTTTCCCTCTAATCACTAAAATAAAAACTAATAATGTTAAAATCAATATAAGTTACTAGTTTCTTTTTCTCTCTCTTTTGGGAAATACATAAATCAGTAAACATATTTAAAAATCTAATGTTCTCTTAAAAATCATTTCAACTCATCTCTAAATTTGTAGCTGCTTAATTGTAACCCAGTATTTTCCAATTTATAACATTTAACCTGAAAACTGAACGTTCCACAACTTTGTCGTGACGGGGAGTGAGCAAACGACAGGAAAGAATGTGGACAAAAAGGTTATAGTAGATAACAGAACAGGGACAATGAAGGAGAACAGAGCAGTGGATGGAGTGTGACAGAGCAAAGAGAAAGAGAGCACTGCTCTTGCCTGCAATGGGAAACTTATAAATCATTATTTTTAAAAGAGGGTGAAAAAGAGGGCAAAAGAAAGCCCTAGGTTGAGAAGAGACAAAAATGAAAGAAAAGAATAAATAAATTCAAAGTGTGGGAGGGACTGGAAGGAAGAAAATCTATTAAAGGTGAAATCTTCCCACCATAATAAATAAATTAACAGAGGCTGCTGACTTTATAATTACTATTTAAAACTCACATAGTGATAGTAAGTAAACTAAATATACCTGCAATTGGTCACTAACACTGAGGCTGTGTGATATAGATTGGCTTATATCTAGACTGTGATGTTCCCTTACCTTCCAAGATAGAGTGGCAACATCAAATTGCCTGTTAAGAATGTTTTCTTACTCATGCTCACTCTTCAATAATGCCTGAAAACAATCATCAGGAGTGTTTGTATGAGCTGAAATGATTCTACACAACTTCATAACAATTTAGCAATAGAGATGACGACATGCCCATGTCCATTAATGTTCCTTGGTATTGTTTAATTTACTGGCACAAATTCAAGTACAAAATCTATGAGCTTTTCTCCATGATGAATCTACTATGAGGTAGATAAAGATCTTCAGCCATGGTGCAGTGACCGTTTACACGTCTGGGATTTTCCTGTACAGGTGAAGTTGGTAGCTCCAGTAATATTGCTAATAGCAGTAATGTTATGAACAGGTTTATAAAATGAAGGTTTTAAAAACTAGATTTTATATTCCACCCTCAGATTCAAAGTTCAGACAATATTTTTCTGAAAGACAAATGGAAAGTATAATTTTTTTTGCATACGTTCGATTATATTTATCTTAGGGGCAAAAATACTATGGCTATCAAAAACAAAACCAAAAACCTGTTCAACCCTATGGTGAGAAAATATAAAGTATTTCATATTCTATCATAATGCTGAAAAGTGATTCTCCTAAACATGGCAAAGTAGAGAAATTGTGGAAAACTTTAATAAAATATATGACAAAATAAAATCACCGTTTCCATCCCTGTGTTAGATTAAATGAGATTCATTTCATCTATTGCTTACCAAAATATACAATGACATAAGTGAAATTAGCTACCAACCTATTAGTCCCTGCATTACACAACTCTACAAGAAGTTCTAAGCAGCAATTTCCAGGGTCTGGGCACACACTTCACTGATTTCCCTGGAGCTCTGTGCTAGTGTGCCTTAAAAATAGTTTCCCTATACAACTGTGTATTACAGGATCAAGACCCATCTCAATATTACATGTCTTCAGGGTCTAAAGATACTAGTCACTTTTAAATTTTTTAAAAATTATTTCTCTAGTGGTTTCCACCAGCAGCATAAAACTTCATCCAAACTGCATTGTAGATGATTTAGGGATACAAATGAGGAAAAAATTCAGAAGTAGAAACTGAATCAATTTTCTTTTTCAGGCCAATGTAATTACTGAGTTATTTGAATAGGTAGTAATTAATCAAATTAATTAGCAATACATTTCTGATTTAAAAACTGGAACAGGTAATAATCAGTGAAATTATGCAAAACTTAAAGCAATCAGAAGATATATTTTAAGAATCCAGTCTGTGAAAGAAGAAGAGACATTCTGAATGACAGAAACCAAGCAAATAAGACTAAGTCCCTAATTTCATTTCAGTTTCAGACACCTTGTCATGTTAAATATTTTCCCATTGCTCACATTCTGGAATTTACTCATGAATGTAGAAACTGGATGCATATTTTGAGTCTGATTTTTGTACTTCTGGGCCACTGCACATTAAGATTTTTCATGCCTTTCTACAGCCATCATAAGATATATGAGATATGATTAAGTAAAGTCAAGCTGAAGACTTGGATTAAAATTCTCCAAAGGGTTAAAAAAATGTGTTCTCATCACACAGGTTTAGACATATAACTCTGACAGCACCAAATCCTTCATAATGGAACTCTTCAGAGTTAGTAGCTGTCACTGCCTGTTCAGCCACTTCTGTGTCATTGCAAACTTTCGCTTTCGATTAAATGTCTAAATTGGCAGATGAAAAAAGCCTCTGAAAAAAGGTAAAAAAAAAAAAAAAAAAAGCTAATAGTTGCACCATAGGACTAAAATCAAAACAGAAGAATAGAAAACAAGGTAACTGGTACCTGAAAAAAGGCAGAAAATATTGCATGGCAATATTTTGGTAAGGATTTGATACACATAACAGCCTTCCCTAC
>NW_009943986.1:47000-50632 GCF_000696875.1 Nestor notabilis
GAGAAGTTTTTAATTTTAAATTGACCATTGATAAACTTAGTTCAATGCAGTAAGAAAAATTAGAAGGCACTCTAACGGACAATAATCAGATACAAAAACTGAACAAGAGCAGTCCTTTCCTATTATTTAAGGATATTGAGGATCCTTTATTCCTTATAAAGGATATAACTATCTTTCATATTAAGATTCAATTAAAAAAAAAAAATAAGTTTAAATTACTTCGAAAAGGACATGACTTCACTATGCACAGTTAGGCCAGCTCATGTATATTCCATTTCTTTGTGTGAGCATCAATTGAAGACCTGTACATAGCTGATAAATCTCACAATAACCTACCTTTCCTAGTAATGATGACTTAGGCAAGGCCTATGTGGACAAAACGAAAGGTTTGAAATATTTAATATGATTTCCTAAGTTTTCTTATCTTTTCCCTTAATAAGCTACCATTCCTTGAGACTTTCAAAGCCCACATGATTTTCAATCATCCTTGTGAACATATAGGTTATACTTAACCAAACAATACTGAAAGGAGTATCTAAACAACTAACAAAGCTTCAATTTGCAATATGAGGCTTTAAATACTGGAAGTTATCTACACAGAATGTGCAACAAACAGAAAATATTTGTCAGGTATGTTTGAATAATAATAAACATCTGAAGAAGTTACACTGTTCTCAGACTTTAATTTTATTTTTTGTCAAAACCAGAGACAATATTGCATATATTTTCTTTAAGTTTGGATTTTAAACTAGATTGTACAACACAATCTACCAGTTCTTAGGATCAATACATTTGTCACTTTCTTCAGTTATACTTATAATCTTATAGTACTTACTCAAAAAAAGAAGGGAGAAAAATAAAGATCAAGAACAAAGATAATTACTCAGTAGTTCCAGTTTTATGTAAAAACAATCTTGTTTCCTCTTCCATGTCCTTTTCTGTCTCTCACTGAGATAGAAATCTCTGTTTTATACTGTTCTTTTAAACTAACATATATTTCTATATTCAAGTATAGGTTTCATTTTTTTTCTTAGTTAATAGTTCAACTTATAGTCAAATATCCATCGTCACAGCAGTTCAGTGTGAATTCCCACATCAACAATGAATTTTAAGGGCACACACAGTTCACAGTTCTCTGAATACCTCTTGAGTACTTTTATATCTTATTTAAAGGGAAGTAGGAGTTGGGTGACATTTGGTCGGCAGATGATGTATGCAGCAGTCTGCAATATGTGTTTAAGAATTACAAAGATTCTCAGAATAAACACTGTAACTTTTATTTTTAAACACTCTCATACTTTCAGATTCTAAACAATTCTATCAGAGAATTCAAGACAGCACTACAGACTTTAACTGAAAGATTAATTCCTTCTGGGAGTATCTTCAGGAGTCAATGGGGATGGTTAAATACTGAAAAATCTCAGTGGACCAAGCGTGATTTCTTCCACATGTTCAGTACCTCTTCCTCCACACGGAAGTTAAGATATGCTCCACACCCATAAGCAGTATTTTTCATAGATGACTGCAAACCTCTGTTCCCTCAGGGGTAAAAGGTTCTTCATTTGTGGTCATAAGAACAGCAGTGGTGCTTTCAGGAATTTCCTAACACACATCTTTTGAGAAGAGATCTTGAGATACCAGAGTTCAACAAGGATTTTGTTATTTTCTCAGATGGAGGCTTTGCTGTACAGTTGTGTAGAAAGGAACTTGAATTTTGGGGAGAAGACAGACAATAACATCTACTGGGTATTTGGGGTTTGAATAGGGCACAAAGCATCATGATTTTAGGAAAATTAAAACTGAAAAGGAAGGATGGCAGACATCTTGGACAGGGAAAGTTTCAGGCATATGTGATAAGGAAGATAATAAAATAGCAATTTAATCTAGGAGCTTGTGTCATACGCCTTGGTATTTACTAGGAAGATCTCCCAGCAAAATCTAGAAAAAGAATGCACCAAAGCCTATGAGATTTTGAATCCACTTAGGTGTTTATTTTTACAAATATAGTGAACTATTCTTTACTACAGAGAACTGATTTTAACCAGTTTAGCAGGTCCTCTGCCTGTTAAGTTATCCAGTCATCATCTCACTAAAAGATGAAACAAACGTTTTCCAATACATCAAAGTGCTACTTTAAAATGTAAGCTAGTTGAGCATCATGTTACATAAGGTTCTCCTCAGCTTACAGCAAAACCAAAAAAAAAAAAAGAAAAAGACGAGCAGTGATGCATAAGCTCAATATATTCTTACAAAATAAGGGTATGTTAACTTTGCCTTGTTAAATAATTCTTAAGCAATTTTTAATTGACAACATATGTAGAACATCACATAGCGATGTGTGCAAAGTACTTTGCATCTGTCATAGCCTCCTGAAGCTAATCCCTTTTTAATGCGCTAGCTTTCTTTGTATTGCTGCAGGCTTTGTTTCTGTTTACTGTCTTTCAAAAGGAAGGTGGAAAAAAACGAAGTTAGCTGTCAGTGAGAATAGGCTTATTATACAAAGATTTTAATTCTATTAATCTTCTGACTGACTATGTACTAAGAAATCATTATTACCAGGGACAGTGACTTACACAGAAAGAAAAAATCAAATTCCATCTCTTTCAGTGTAAATTGTACACTTTGTCTGATCTTCCAGAAATGTGACTACAAGACTCACAGGAATTTAATTATTCTTTTGATTTTGCTTTATTAGGGAAAAAAAAAAAAAAAAGAAAAATGAACAATTTTATCTGATCTTTTTTCTGTAGTACTTTTCTTTTGAATATGAAATTTAGATACCTACTATTTTTTTGTGGCTTTATAGTAGCTACATTTCTGTAGTACCCTACACAGAGGTAGGCTAACCTGTTCTGCAACCTTATTCAAGTTACTTATCCATATCACCACTTCCTTATCTGGAAAAGAAAATAAAATCAGCAATTATTATTCTCCTATATACATAAGTTTTGAGTTGTAGGCATGAAAATCCATGTAAAATGTTTATTCTAGGAATCATTTGTTTAATTTCTAATTTATACATGACCTGTATTTGTAGAAATTACCACAATATGTGACACAAAACATGTCTTTTTAAGGATTTAAGTTAAAAAAAGAATATGCTTACAAAAGACAGCATGTGAGGAAAAACACATGTAGAAAATACCCTAAGAAGATGATGCTCAAGGGATATCTTATCAATATGTATGAAAGAAGTGTGTAAACAGAATGGAGCCACTTTCTTTTCGGTGGTGCCCAGTGACAGGACAGGAGGTTCTGTCTGAACATAGAATCATAGAATCATAGAATAGTTAGGGTTGGAAAGGACCTTAAGATCATCTAGTTCCAACCCCCTGCCATGAGCAGGGACACATCAGGTATCATGTTTTTAACCTCAGCCAGCAACTAAGTACCACTTGCTCACTCCTCTGCCCCTGCCCCAGTGGGATGGCAAGGAAAATTTGGAAAAAGGATAAAAGTCATAGTTAAGATGACAACAATGTAAAAATTGAAATAAATATAATTAAATACAATAATAATAGGAAATGAAGAGAGAAAGTAAAGAATAAAACAACAATAAAAGAAGACCTTAGGCCCAATGTAGGAGAGGATGAGGTTTGACACCACCTTAGGAACCTGAATGTGCACAAGTC
>NW_009943987.1:0-36380 GCF_000696875.1 Nestor notabilis
ATGTGCATTCTCCAGAACCCCACAACACTTATGCTCATGGAAAGTACTAACTCCTTCAAGCAGCCCAGCAAAAGATGCTGCTTGCACAGATTTTCCTTCCATTCACATTCCATTCACTGAAATGAAGGATGGAAATGGCTGGTATCTGGAACCAGAGATACAGAGAAGACCAAACCACGAAAGGGAACTCACTGTGCCACTGAGTGCTTACACTGATAGCTGTCCTACAGGAGCAACTATCATTAAATTGGACTGAAGGCAAAAAGCCAAACACATAACAGAACCACTGTAAAGAACACTACTTGTGACTATTACTTTAGGAGACCAAATTATTAGAAACTATTCTGTGGCTATGGTGAGATGGTGCAGTAAATGCAGAAGAGTGTTCTGGGCACCAAATACAAAGTATTGCTTATAAATTCACTTGCTAGTTCAAATTTAGTAAAATTTTCAATGAATTAACTTCACACTAGCAATGTTTTTGCAAGATCAGGTATCCTCTGTCCTCCCTTAGCTGGCTTGAAACTCACAAAGTCAATAAAATCATCTCCAGCTAAATCAACAGAAGGGCAATTATGAGCTCACTCCTGGTTCATTCCTGATTTAGACGTAATTTGTAATAACAGAAGCTCTGATAACATGCAGATCTGATTTTAATATCTCCATATGAATTAGAACATTCTATATTTATCTGAGATTCCCCTAATTTCTATAAGACTGCATCTACATTTAAGTGCTCATGCCAAAGGTAGCACTGCTGCATTTGGATAGCAGGTGAAAAACTACCTTAATCTTTATCCTCCTGGTAGTACTATCTTGAAAGTGAAATAGCAAACCTGTACAATTCCATACCCATATTATGCAACTCTACTTTGACAGAACAACTTCTATTAGGTCCTTTTATACTCGAAGATGTGGCAAGAACTAATTTCTAAAAAAAAAAATACTTCCATGGATTTTTATCTATTTTATGGATTTTCACATTAAAAATGAGAGAATAACATCTGTTCAATGCTAATGTGCAGAAAGGACTGCAGCTATCGTTATGAACTATAGATTATAATCACACATATACTAACCAAAATAATTTTTATTACCCATTCATACTGTAAAGGCTAAGGAAACCTGAAGGTTAAGAGCAGATTTATCTTGTAAGTTTTTGTAGCTCTTACTAAACTCATTTTCAGTCATGGAAAAACATAATAGGATGTGGACAGCTATTTAGGAAAGAACAAAAAAAAGTTGAATTGTGCTGAATGAACACAAGAATGGAAATGATTCCTTGGAACACAAGAACATCAAAATTATAAAACCATTTAAGCTTGTGCTGAATTAGTGAAACATCATCATATAGCAGCCAATTCTACTTAAACTACAGAAACAAAAATAAAATTACTCTGTCAAAATTTATCTCAATCAATCTTTCGGCATTGCCGTAAGACAGTCTAACACAAAAAGGCAGGGAAAATTGAAATACAAAACAAATAGTAATGTTCTCTTTAGTTTTACTTTTGCTTGCTAAATTACTCACCTGTTTTATAGCTGTTACGGTGATGACAAATAAAAGTGGAAGTCCACTTGTAACTGGACTTGTAGGTGTATCAATGATTAACTGCAACAAAAGGAATACATATTTTCTGGTTATATTTTTTGTGAATATAAGCAGTCAATTTTTCAACCAAGATGTTTCAAGTAATCATTTCACCAGTATGTTACAAAGCACTAAGGAACTTTAACTAAAAACAACAGTACTTGAATACAATTTTAAGCATATACACTATACCAACAAAATTTAGAAACAACTATATGCTGTAGTAAGACACAATACTATATTTAGATCACATTAACATTCAGATATTAATGACTAGTAAAAACAGTTGCTTGCAAGAGTTTAAGGACCAGATTGGAAAGCTGCAGCTTTGGAGACAAAATTACTAAGCAGCATTAGAAATTTGCATAGTGCAGTTTTTACATGTTACACACTACAACTGTTCTTACGCATACAAGGAGTAAATACTGAAACATTGGTCTGTGGCTTCTGCAATTATAAATAGAGGTAGAATGGAAAGAGGGAGTTCAAACAATAAGAAAGGCTAAATTGTTCTGGGAATCTGCATAGCTTTTCTTTTACGGAATCTGGTGTGCCAAGTGACACAGCTTTTCACTTAACCTCGTAAGATTTTTATTAATACATTTACATGATTGTGAAAGGTTCAGAATGAGGACACCTAGAAAGCATCAAACTAGTTGTGTGAGGTAATAATTAAAACCCCAAATATTTATGTAACACCCTAAGCAAGTATTGTATAAGCATCTACATTTTTGTTTCTACACAGGCTTTCAGTGCAATTGGAAAATTTATCTACTCTGTTATAAAAAAAAAATTAACATTCAGAAAAACTAATAAAAGTTTATCATCAAAATAATTTATAACAATGGTTTTACTGATCCGGATACTTGCTTATTACAAAGTAAAAGTGACACATCAATTTTATCAAGAGGTATCTTGCCATCAAACTAGTGATGGCGTCAATTTCTCTTTAGGTTAGATTCACATTTACAATCTGGAAATGAAACAAAACTCCTTTTATCACATCATCAGTACAAAAGGTTGCCCAGGGTCAACCACTGACTTCTTCAAAACCAGTGCATTTTTAAACCTTTTTAAACTCCAGAAATTTATTGAAAAATGGGGATAGCTTACCTGAACAAGGAAAATGATGAGAAAATAGAAGTTAGCTATTCTTCTGAATTGCTCAAATAAATTTTTTGGTACAAAGTTCCAAAATGTGTACTGAAAACAAATGCACAGATTATGAATATTTGAGAGAAACACCGTTCACATTTTTTGCTCTAAAAATCAAACAAATTTGTAACTCACAATTCCAGATTAAATTAAACAAGAAGCAGGAATATTTTTGTTACTTTGTTTAAGAATTTACTGAAACAGAATATTAGATTGGCAATCATGTACTGTTGGAATTGTATGAATTTTCCAAACTGTGATAATCTTGATACTTGGGACTGAAATAATTTCCAACTACCAACAATGCTCATTCAGAGATCTAGTTACAGAACAGTTCATTTAAAGCTACCAATGGATTTTAAAAACATCTTAGTCACTTCTCTTTTGCACACATGACTTGAAGAGATAGGTGGCACTCAGATTTAACTATGCAGTCATAGCAAGTCGACCAAATAAAAGTTGTCAGTCCCTCTTCTGCTCTTTGGCTTAGATACAAACATACTCCTCAAAATAAACTATAGCAGTGACTAAGAGTAAATGGCTGCATAGTTCTCTACTGATCTTACAAATTATCTAAAGTTTAATAAAATTACGTAAGAAACAGTGTACAAGAGTGCAAACAGAAAAAAAAAGCTTTAAAGGAAAAAAAGAATAAATAACATAAAAGTGAGAGAGAAAGGACTTTGTAGCTTTTAGTCGCAGCTCCTTCCCCTGTCCTGCAGCAGGTTCAGTCATAATCTTTCTACACAGCTCACTCTCTAGCTCCAAAAAAACCCCCAAATTTAAATTACAACGATTACTTATTGGAATGCATGTAAAAGCAGCAGGTAAAACTGGGTGAAAAGGTGCAAAAAAATGGCTTGACAACACTAACACTGTATCATCTTATTTATCCAAATTATCATTTGACACATAACAAAATGACAACTCCAATGTAACTTCAATTTCAAAGGAGATGGGCTAAGAAGCTTCTCCTAATCTATTTGTTCTGCTACAAATGTGCCTTGTCTCTTCTTGGCAGACTGCACTGATACTTGCTGATATGCAAGTTATGCCATGAGCTAGACATTTTACAAATTTGACTTTGAAAGGGAAGACAGAGCTCTACAAGGAAAATACCTCTATTACATCTGCAGGTGGAAAGGATCCTTGAGAATCATGCCCTATTTTGTACAGTAATCTTTATACTTGTTGGGGGTTAAAGCCTAAACATTTGTAAGACATAGGAATGAAATGTTCTTTTTCTGTTATGTGCCAAAAATTGAGATCTATTCTAAATATGCCCTCAGTAAACACTTTGCTGGCTTAATAGTTACCTCAATATTAGATCATCTGTGATCAAGCCAAAACTCAGGCAGGCACCCATGCTGGAAAGTCAAGTGCTCTCACGTTGCAATGAGTACTTTTCATCAGACTGGAATGCTGCTTGCACTGCCCACTACCCAGCTACTTATCTTCGAATTTTGAAAGAGAACTGGTTAGACTTGATTATTTTCCTTGCACAAAAATCATTCAAAGCTGCTGTTGTGATATATGACAATATAGATTTTATTCTGTGATAACAGTTTTATATTTTCATCAGTAACTGATTATTAGGCAAGTTATCTGTTTTCTAATCTTATGCATTTATTTTTTATGGATCTCTATCTGTTGAGAAGGAAAAATGAATAGAGGTTTCAGGGAAAAACTTTCGTTTAAACTTTCAGTTTAGCTTTTTGATAAAATACGGTGTTTTTCCATGCTAAAGGGTTTTTTGACTCTTAAACTCTGATGATTTATACAAACTCCCCAAATCACCGTTCATAAAACAAAAATGTAATCTCTTATGAAAGAACTTCCTGTTTAAATCTCCTAGAAGGTTATTTGACTAAATGTGTGGTGAGAGCGTATTGTTGTCAGACTAGATATTTAAAAATCTAGTATGAGGAAGTAAATTAGTTAATCTATAAAAAGGTTGAATGTTCATCTGTACCCTTAGTATCTGATCCCCTCATATTCCAACCTCAAGTCCGCTGCTTTTTCTGTCAAAGCAGTGGTCTTTCCCACAGCTCCACCTTTGGTCAGCAACTCTCTTACCTGAATAGATGTGAATTACCTGGAAGCAGATCGCTTTTATGGTCTAAGAGGTGTTATTTAAAATGGATGCTTCTTTAACACAGTAGACCACTTAAAACTTTATTTTCAAACAACCTGACAGACTTTTAGCACTTTATTACATTGGTTTCAGACATACAAAGGACATCTTTGTTCTGCCCATTCAAGTAACAATTTTCAGAGAAGTTTAGGCAAGACAGACAGACCACTAAGACGTCTAGACAGACCTCACTCTGCCCCAGCCATCACTAGCTCTGAGCAGTATCTACAAATGGATGATTAATGTTTAACAACCACAATCACTCCCACAAGAAACAACAATGGGCTGGCACCCAGAACAAGACTTATCTAGTAACTGCATTCAAGGCAGTTTCTCTACCCTAGTTAGGTAGGAACAAAATAAAAGTCTTTGAAGAAAAGACATTAAAAATGAAGTTACTAAATACATCGGATTACTGTACCCAGATAGTTAATACCATTTTTCTTCTTCAGCTGATTTCTAGTCATGCTTTTTGCAAACTCTGAAACTTAATTACTTTTTTTCCACTATAACTCACTTGAAGGAAGTAAGGTTAGCCAAATAGTTACACACTCGAAGCTTTTAGGTTGGGGAAGGTTTGAAGGGTTAGGTTGGAAACTGCTCTTTTTAAATTGCTGCAAAAGACTTAGAGGTCAGAGCACATACATGCCTTTTGCAAACAGGAGGCAATATGTCAAACAGCAAGTAGTAGTTACATATTCATCCAAGAGATGAACACATTGTGTGAACAGATGCATGTGAACCGCTGCACAAGGAAACGTAAAATCAGACTGCCTAGAATCGAAACTGTACAATTCAGATAGATTTTCTTCCCTTTTATAACAGTAATAGCACCTGCAGTGCTGGTGTATTTCAGAGCTTTCAGCTCCGACGCCTCCTTGTTAGAGCCAGTCCCATGAATTCAAAAATATAAAACAAGGTCTTCTTAACAATGGTTAATTTTTTAAACACTATTTTGACCTTTTCATTTGCTATTTGTAAGCCAGAATTTTGACTCACATTTCAAGCTTCTCTCCATCCTGAGAGGCAGATATTTTCATAAGCAAAAGGAGAGTTTAAGTAATCACTTGACATCAAAAGCTGGAGCTGTAAGGGGAAAAAAGCACTCCATATTGCATTACTGAGTTCTTTCAACACTTCAGTTTCTTACAGCTTATTTGTTTTAAGAAGTCACCTTCCCTCCTGTAACCTGCTTCTGCTCCTCTCCCTCAACTTCTTCAAATGTTACTTGTAAATGCTTAAAACCATTCTGAGAAAAATACCTACTACGTTACTTCAGCCCTGGTTTGTAGACATCTTGCTATGCTGATTCTCAAATCTTCTGCAAAATAGAATTCATCTTGAGGATAATAAATTCAGGGAGGAACTGATAAAAGCCGTACAATAGTCTTGCAGTCACTTAAGTTTTTCAATGTTTTTAACAGATCAAGACACATACACAAAGCTTGAACATGTCCATTGTGACTTCAGTATTTCTAATATACAGATTTTTATAGTACATGTCAATTACCAAGAGACAATATATTCTTAAAGCTGCCAGATGAACAACTGGACTCTGTATGCATGTATATACATGCACATACCATTTTATACATAATAATGCCTTATTATGCTATTTAAACAACATAAGTATTACGTTTTACATATCTATTACATACATACATCCCACTTCAACAGAATAGCTGAAAAAGGCCTGATCAAAAGTTTGACAATTCCTTTACGATTATTTTTATTTATAAAACATTACTTTTTTTTGAAACATAATTTGTATAACTTCCTGTGTTCTTTGATATATTAAATCAGTCTCAGCTCTTACTTGTTCTTGCATTCATCTCTGGGCATCTACTGCTGGTGACAGCACAGTGTGCCAGATGGACCTCTAGCAATTCTTAGCTGGTCAGGCACACACACGCTCTACTACACAGGTATAGACACTCGGTTTACCATGCTGATTGGGATACTCCCAGCACATAAATATGAAGCTTGGATCTTCCTTAGGGAAGTTTCATATTTAAAAAGTTATTTTGTAACTTTCGTTATCCAATTTCAGAAGAAGGAGAAAAGTTGTTTCCTACCAAGTTCCACTAACTGCTACTGCTGCATGGTTTAACTTACTTTCCTTCTGACATAGCAGCTCTACTACTCAGCAAATAATTTCAAAATGTGCATACTTTTTAAAGAAAAAAAGCAAGCAACCTCCCTGCCAATTCAATTACTTTTTCTTTCTTGTTGTATGAAATGTTAGGATTTTCTACTAGCTGGTGTTTTGCCATGTTGCACCACTGTCATGATAAATTCAATGAAGGGCACACAACAGCTACTTTGAAGGCTAACGCCCTATTCAGCTGAAGTAGAAGTTAGATGAATGTACAGATTCAGCTTACACAGGCCACTACCTCTAGAGCATAAGCAAACTTAACGCACAATCCAAAACACGTAAATTTTTGTTTGGTTGGGTTTTTTTATTTCAACAGAGCCTTTTTGAAATACATTGTTAAAATCATAACTGAATTAATGCATCAAACCAAAAGAGCATTTCAGTCTGGCCAAGGTCTATCTAGATATCAACCACAAATACGTCATTAAGCAGACAAAGCATTAACCACATTCCACAGCGATACTACAATATACAAGAAATATCCCTCTGTACTGGAATAAAATTATTATCTTGCTGACACCAGGAAACCTCTGGTGAAGCACAGTTAAGTTTACCTTTGGAAGGAAATAACTAGGGAAAGTCTGAGGTTCATATTACTTTGAGCTGCCACCTTTTTTCAGAAAAAAAGGTCTTTAAGAGAGAACATTTGTTAGTACAGCAGCGTACAGATAGTCTAATTGGTGAGGTTTCAACATGGTTTTAAACTACCCTTTTCAGAATTCAGTTTGTTTTAAATTGGCAAAATCTGTACTTGGAAGTTCAGAGTTCCTCATCCTTGAAGAGCAATCATATACTAAGCATTAAAGGCCTATAAAAGCACAACCGAGTTACTGTCTTATTGATGAAAGATGAAGCAAATACCCTTCATGGCTGAGGTAACATTATACAGTGTGCTTGTAGGGATGTAGCTTTATTTTACACTAACAATTATGGATTTCCCACCTTAATTTTGTACATTTGATCATTTTTCAGGAAGCTTACGTCTGTGTTTCCTAAACTGGGGTAGGTGCCCCTCCAGGGCATTCATAATGGAGCAAGTGACAAGGTCAGAATGAAAGGTTAAGAGCTAGCAAGCTTACACAATCCAGAATAGAATCATAGAATAAATACAAGTCAAGTCACGATGATGCTTTGCCCAGGCTGTTTGGGATGAAGCACGTAAGTAATAAAGTTTACTTGAAAGGGGTGGCATGGAAAGTTCTCATATAAAGACAGTTGTCATTAAAACTGATTTTTTGGCAGTAAGGAACTATTCAATACTATAAAGCATTTACATGAACTCTATTCCCTCCTGAAATATCACCACTGTTACTTACTTTCACAAAGATGACATTTTATTTTTTAAGTGTGAGAAATGTAAACAATAAGCAGAACATTTGAGAAGCACCATACATATAAAAATATTTCCATTAATAATCTTTGGTTTGTGCACAGTAACTTGAAACCTCCACTATTTTCATCATCACAAAAAGATGTCAAACATCCTGCAGAGTTGAGGAAGATGTTTGTATTTCAAGAAGCATCAGCAGTACCTTCAATGTCTTTATGTATGACCCAGGTAAGATGTACAAGATGAAAAAAAAAGTATTGCAAGAGTGCAAATATTTCCATAAAATGTATTTACTCTTCAGTAACCCAAAAGACAATTCAAATGAATGTGTAGAGTACAGGATTTCCCACTGTACTAGCTTGACTGTATTCAACCTGGATTATTTATTGTTCTATCTTTCAAACTTTCTCTCTAATTAAAGATGCCTAGATACTATGTTGTTTGTTATCATACTGTCTCTGAATGAAGTACAGAAATAAGGTAGTAAAAATAGGAGCACAGGAAGGTAGTAAAATACAAAATTTCACGTAAGAAATGAGACATAGTTTGAGAAAAGTGTGGGCTTTATTACATCTTTGCCATTATATTAACGGATGGCAAGTGTTCAGATCTGCAAACGTAAACACTCAGTTCCTTGAGATCACAATGCTACTAAGGTTCTTAAAAGAAGTCTGTGGATCTGAGCTACTGTTCAAAAAGACATTTTCCCAGAAAAAGCTATTCTTCTGAATTCATTATTTCATAATTGGTTGAAGGTGTGTGCTCATGAAGATTAAAACCTAAGTACATTAAAAACTTGAAGTTCGTGGGCTATCAGCCACACAGTAAGCTGCAAATGTTCAGTTTTCCATGCCACTGCAATATGAACCTTTGGCTAAAGCAAACCAGTCAATCTAAACAGGTAAGAGAGTACCAAGAACCCAACTGAGCACAGAAAGCTGGTGACGCTTACAGGAAGAATACTGAAGTGAGGGAGAACTGGAAGATTTCTAAAGGACACAACTGTGTCAGAATACCAAGAGTTTAAGAATGATTCACTTCCATATTTATAACAATGAATATTCTTTCAATGGGGCTTTGTCAATATGAGCTTTTGAAGGGAATGGCACTGTTATTGTGGAGATAGCTCCATTTGTTGAGCACTTACATTCATCACACTGTTTCTAGTACTCTGAGGTACTGCTTTAGATTACAAATGATGCAGTCTTTTCTTGGGAAGATTTTCTTTACCCCAGGGTTGCCCCAAATGAAAGTTGCTTTTTTACTCCGTTGTGGAAAAGCATAGTATCACTCTAAGACTACTATATACTATAGGAAACATTGGAGAAGTCATCCTATTCCTGTTCATGCTAAAGGCAATTTGGCAATTAGTTTTTGTGGAAAAAAAAACCTTGAGATACTTTCATTCTATTTTGCCAGTCATGATTTATGTAAACTGGCATGAATTATGCTGATTTCTGTAAATGAATGAAAGAAATTACTACTACCTTCGATGAGACTATTCGGTTATCTGGAAATCTCTGTGGAATGTACGCTTCAGTGCCTGGAGGTGGTTCACGATGCCCAACATAAATAGTTCGACTGTCCACCCAATTCTCTTCTCCAGCACACTATGGAGGAAAAAAACCAAAACCAACCAACAGTCATCATGTCAGTTAATCAGTTGAATTAACTAATTAAATTGAATTAACACAATGAATTAACTAATCATGTCTGATCATAAACACGTACGTAGCCATCAGTGAGTGACCCCTCATCCTTCTCTGTATAATCGAGCACTAAAACATAAATCTAAGACAATTGTCAAAACTCTGCCTTAACTGCACTGCACTTTCCCTTAAGGTAATTCAAGAATATCCATGAAAATTACTATTCCAACTTTTTAGTTTTGCAACTGAAGAAAGAAGAATATATCAAATCAGGTATTTATTGTTTAAAGGATTGCTACTCATTTTACCTCTGGTAAATATCAATCAGTGGTAATTGCAATGTTTATATGTATATATGACAAACACATCCAATTTTTAAGACTAGCCAGCCATAACTTGGTATTTTATTTGCAGCAAACAAACTGTATTCTCTGAAATACTGTCAATAACAATTTCCCCAGTCATGAACAAGCTGAGGGACACTTAGATTGTCAGGAAAAGATCTCAACTTGTCAGCTCAGATCCTTTGCTTTTTAATGACAGCTATGTCTTCAAGTAGAAAAAAAATGTAAGTAAGCCAAGTCAAATATTCATATATTTGCATCATAAACCTACACTATACCTATAGCTTGTCCAAAATTAGGACTTCTTATGCTTTCAATTCACTTAAAAATGAAACAAAACAAAAAAAGTACAAATCAAATCACTGTGGGAAAGTATTTACATAAACCCAAAATGTTAGGGTTTTGGGTTTTTTTAGAAATAGTTTTTTAGAGACTTTTGACCACCAGGCAGGATTCTTTCAGCAAGCCAAAATATTTTGGAAGTAAAGCAATGAAAATGTTTCCACACTGCACCTTCCTTCTATGCAAAGAACAAAATGCAGTATCCTGTATTATTTTATTGGAACACAATATATTTTACCTTGTCAGTGCACTTGAATGTGCAATGGACACAAATTATTTATCGACTCTGGTGCTAATAATCCTAGAAATGCAAGAGAATGTGAGATATTTCTGAGTAGTAGATTAAACTTTACAATATTTATTAATTTTTTGTTAGGAATGACATTCCAGACAGAAAAGCAACACGAAAGATTACTCCTGATACAGTTAAGTGCCCGAGTTCAGAGACAATTACATAAAGGGCCAATGGGAATTCAACACAGGAATCTTTGAACATCAAGAAGAAATCCCTCAGCTTCACCTTTCCTTTATGCAGGCCCAGCCTGCTAATTTCTCTCTTGCATTATGAACCAATCAAAGACTGCTTGACAAGGATATTATAAATTAAAAAAAGCATTTTTTTTTTCAATTTCACAGTATAAATTGATTTTTATCTTGACTCAGTTAACAGTCTCTTGCGATATTACCTTTCAAGCTAGAAAGTACAAAAGACAGAGCTCTCAACAGCATTCTCCTATATTTCTACCAGTTTTTAAAGGTCTGATGGCCCTAGAGTATTGTGTTAACACTAAGTAAATCAACTTAATGTCACAATGTGGAATTTGTATCCCTAAAAAAAGGCTCTGTAAAATTTACATTAAGCATGGGTATAAAATAATGACAATCTCTTCTGTTGGCTTAATTGGATCTGGTTTTATCATGAACTGATAAATTCACCATGAAAGTACAAAATGGTATCTAATTTAATTTTAACTATCTGCTAGCACAGAACATTTTTTATTTTTCAATATGTTACTAGAGAGAGAAAATAAATGCAGTTTACTAACCTAATTCAACAACTTCAAAACCCCAGAACATTCACATCCAAGTGTAAAAATTCAGCAGGGAAGAGTAAGACTATGTTTTTCAGTGAGGTAAAAGTGCACTGCAGAAAAGTGGCATGCATTATTCAGTATGACCATAAAGAAACTTACTTGCATGAAGCAGAAAAAGACTAGAAGTAAGGATGCATGCCACTTAGAGAACTCAAACCACACCATAAAACACACCATCTGAATGTCTGATAATGCTAACCTACAAAGCCAGGCATGTTGATAACAACAATTCTTTTAATGTTCAGATATTGCACATGAGAGATCACTTACAGAATGTCACCAGAGTAACTGAAAAAAGCAATCTGACGTGCTGCCAGAACAATTAAGTATATTCACTTTTTCTTTTTTTTAAGTTCTATTACTTAAGCCCATTAAGGATATGCCCAAGAAACCATAAATAAACCTTAGCATTATCTGCTTCTATTTATAGTATAAAGCTTAATGTACCAAGACCTAGTTTCATTGGCACATCAGTGAAGAAGCGTTACTTAGCTTTTATTCCTCCAAGCAGGGTCAGCAATAGAGAAAGCAAAGACCAGCAAAAGACTAGGTCATCTTTATGTAACACTAAATACAGCCAGTTAACAGGATTATACCTTAACGCATGAGTTCAAGTATTTGTGGAGCTTATTTTTCTGATTTAAAAATCAAACTGAAACAAGCTTGAGATTCACCTTCATGCTAGTCTGCTCATTTTTACCTAGATTAAATAAAAATATATTATCTGAAAAGACAGAGGGTTAGTATTCAACAAGTGACAGCAAAAGGATATGAAGATGCTAGTGGTAGCTCCTGGGAAAAGTAACCGACCTTGAAAGATTCCAAGTCTTTCCAAGTATTTTAGTAAAGACATTTGACTTATGGTTTGGAAATCAATGGAAACACTGAATGACGTTTCCTGTCTGTCCACTATTTTGTCCAAATAATGTAAATACAAGCACTACTAAGTTAATATGCATTAGGTAAAGCTGGAAACTCAGCTAAAACTTGCCCAGGCCAAACTGCAAGTACACTTTGTTGAACAACATTCTCTCCTGCTTTTTTGCTAAATGCTTTCTCAGAAAGCATTGTAAATGGACAGTACACTCTAACCACAGATCAGAGAGTAATGAATTCTCAGCATCAGCTATGGCCTTCTTCACCCAGGCTGTAACAAACTCTTTCACAAAGAAATATTTTACACTCATAGAGAAAGGGTTTGGCAAGAGCCTGGCATTTCAGTAACACACTACTACTTGATGCCAATAAAGCAACTGGCACCATTATTCAAATTGCCCATTGAACACATAGCTGCTTGATCACTTTAAAGTTTGTGGGTAACAGATACTGACAAGCTATTACCACTCAAAATCTGCATGAAGAACTAACGGTGCACAGTGTGAAAAAACTTTAGCATGTACAATATTTTACTCATATCTAATTGGATATGTTAAACCAGCTCTGCACTAAAAACATACCCTCAGTTACTCATTTTCCATTCAGTGGAGAGAAACACATGCAGTATCTCAGGAAGCTGTAATTCGCTAAAGTGAAAAAAGGAACTAATTTTCCTTTCTAATATCTTAAGAAAAATGTCTTCTTTCTTTATCATACACTATTTACCAAACCATGAGGTCATAGAATTTCATCTTTGTCTTCATTTGTCAAATATACTGATCACCTGTTCTTTTACACTTGACTCAGTGCCATTCTGAAGGCAAATGTGCAGCCATCTCCTTATGCAAATAACAGCATAGTGTGCAAATTTTACTTAACCTTTCCAAATCAAATCAAAACCACTGTCTGTTTAAAGGTAGATCAGATCCACATGTCATAAAAAGCAGAATCCCTCTAAAAAAATTTAAAAAGTAATCTAAATTTACTAAGTAGCAATTACAGAAAAAAGATTAAGAATTTAAATAGCCCATTTTGCAAAATACCTCATGCATTTACATGTATTTGTGGAGATGGAAGGGTGAAATTGTCATCCACTTAAAGGATCATAGTAACATTTTCAATGTCAGGCAAACTCACTAGACCTATATAGAGCACTTAAGATTTACATTTTGTTCGCAGCATTTTATCAGTCCTCCATATGAATTAACCAAGCTGAGAAAGAAAAGTAAATATAACTTCAAAAATTGTTAAAGTTGCTTTTGTGTGTTTCCTATGAATATAGAATGGCACAGATGAAATAATTCAAGCTTATAATTACTGGATAAACTCCCTACCAGGTTTTATAATCAGAAAAGGACTACTTCAGTTTTAGATACCATAAGCAGAGAATAAATTATATCATGTACCGATAAACCATACACCACTAATTTAATGGAATACCAAAGTGTAGCACTTCAGAGGGAACCACAAAAAAACCCAAGAGAACAAGTCTCTCACAGAAACTCCTATGATTAACTAACATATTTCCTATGGGAGTTGTCACTGTCATGGGATATGTTACCTTATGCTGTTGCTATAGAATACTTACTATTGCATTTCTTTTCTGCAAATGCATTTTAAATCCTTGCATGGTGATTTTTGGAAGAAATAATATTTGAAAATAAAACTCTCCTAATAAAATCACCTATGAATCACACAATGTTGGACATAAGCATATGCAGACAGAGAGAAGATAATAAACACTCTTTGACTTCAACTAGATTATTTTATTTATGACTCTTGGGCAAAGGATGTGATTAGAAGCAAAGCCAGGTATGTCATAACTACAGGAAATGGTGCTAGGTCCACAAGTAAGTTTCCTTACCAAGCTACACCTGTACCATCTTGTGGATTTTGTGGAAGGTTTTCTGATCCTTCTTTCCCTCTCCTGCAAGGGTCTTGTGCAAGCAGGCAGGAGGGGGAATGGCTTCATAGCAATAGGCTGCATAAAGGTTTGTGAAATTGCTTGAAGTTGGAAAGAGGAAATGAAGAAATATGATGATGGAATCATGTAAAGTTCCATAATTCACAGTGGTTAGAAAAAAAACCCATGCAACAGTAAATACTCCAGTTTCTGTAAAATAACTAACATTTCTGTATGTCTACTTTATAAAAATCTACCTCAGCCTTCCAGCTCATGCCTCCTTGGGCACTGCGCTTAGTATAAAAGATTTCCGAAGCTATCCTAACACAGCTGTATTCCAACCATGTCACATCAGTTTGCACAAGGACATTCTAATATAGCACTTCATAGACAATCCAATTCTCCTTTCTGATTTCCAGTTTAAAGTATCACCTTCAACTGAATACCACCTACTCTATACCCGAGTGTCTGAATCATTTGATGTCATGGATGACAAGGCCAGAGATCTGTGTTCCTCCTAAAAAAAGTTACCGTAATTCTTTGTTTCAAATACATAAAAAGTAACCAAGTTATTCAAGCAAGATTAAGATCTTTCTTAAGTGGTCAATTTAAACTCCAAATGTTCCTGACATACTAGCCCATTAGGTATAACTATTTGTGATGCTTGTGCTCTCTCTTCAAGAGAAAAAAAATCTTGTTTGGTTTCACTGTTTATTTCCATGAAAAGTAGCCATAAAAGCAATACAGCTAAGTCTCCTATTCCTTTCACACATCTAGTCTTCAAGCAATTTCAAGGAATCATTGGGATGATGGTAAAAAGGTAGATTTGTGAAACAGATGAATTACTGGATAATTAGAAAAATACTTTCACATCATTTCTTTTCCTTCCTCCCATGGTACCAGTTCTGACACATCGTGCTCCTTGCTGCCGGTGGGACATGGGAGACAGCGTGCCTCCTTGCATGTCTCCCCAGCCCTAGTCAAGAAAACTGCTACATGGAAATCCTTTCCAGACAGTCTCACTTGCAATTAGAAAGGCAAATGAGAAAGAAACTATACCGCAAATAGAAGTGATAAGGGAAGCTAGAAGGGAAAGTGTCACTTAAGACACGTGACATTTGACAGCCTTAGCACTTCAATTAATTATAAATCAAGTTTATATCTAAGTCGCTCCAGACCAACAGCTAAAATTAAGGTTTGTAGAGAAAATTTACAGCTTCCTTAGGTGCTAACAAAAGCTGCAAAACAAGAGCAATTTTTCTTCTTGCAAGGCAGCTAAATGCCACTAAGATTTGCATGCAAGTGTCAGTCAAACTCAGTGTCTGTAAAGATGCTTTTAAAGAAAGATATTTTTAAAGAGAGAGTGCTATAGCTACTTCAGAATACAGGGTTCTTTTACTCTCTTAGTTTCCAGGAAATAACTCTGTTTGCAATAATTCATCAAGAAACATTTATCAAAAGATTAAGATTTTCAAGTCAGAAAATTAACTCAAATTCTAGAAAAATATTATGTTTACAGATTCTAAAGAAATGGGAGGATCAAGGGAAGCAAGCAGCAGATTGTTTCCGTTAACTCAAAAATAAGTAATAAAAACACAGATACATCATACTATTTGTTTTCATTTATATGAAGACACCAATTGATTAAGAAAAATAAAGCAAAAATATCTGCTGACAACCTTTTCAAAAGCACAAGTTAATGCATATGGAGATGACACAACTGAACGTCATTCTCAAGTGGTGCTCTTTGAGAAGCTTCAGGTTATTGAAAAGGGGACATATTCTAAAAATATGCTTTGAATTTAGAACAGTAAATTACTCTCCCATCAGCCTTCACGTGGACATGATCAGAACTGGTCAGATTGACACCACCTTCTACAAGGTGGTAGAAGTAGAAGGTTCTATTATTATGTTAGTAATACAATACTAATAACCTAGTACTCAGTTTATCTGCTTATCTTCCGTTCACTCACAGGAGTGCGGCTCTTCTTCAAGCAAGCACTACACAAAACTCTCTATATTTTTGTACTATACCCACCCTACCTGTAAGATGGTGGCAGTCTTGCCAGACCCTCAGGACAAAACCATGCTATGAGTACACGTAAATGAAAAAAGCATGTGGAAGAGTCAAATTTCTGGCCTGGATTCCAGAACAAAGACGATTAAAAGATATGGGCTTTACAGTAGGTACAGGGGCTGCCAAAATGTCTCCTCTCTGTGTCAGCTAGTTTCTAAGTTGTTCAGGTGAGCTTTGGACAGAAACAAAAAAAAAACAACAAAACCAAACCACCCAAAAAAACCCCCACACAAAAACAAACAAACAAACAAACAAACAAAAACAACCCAAAACAAAAAAAACCAACCCACCAAAAAGAAAGAAAAAACTAGCAGTCTGCAGTCACACAGCTGAGCAGGAGACCTCTCCATTCCTTTCACTAGAGAAAGATGATGCAGTTTTCCCACCAAGAAAACATCTTCCTTCTCTCTTGTTAAGTCTTATTTAACATCATGTTTAAATCTATAAGACAAGTTCATTGCAAATAGTAACTACTCACTGTCCTGAGGGTCAGTTCTTGTTAGAGTTTAAAAGAATTTTCATTCCTAAGTGATACAGATCTAGTGAAACTATGATTCTGGCAGAGAGAAGGTGGGGCTACTTTGTGGTATCATCATATACCCTAATAAGCCTAACAACTCATAAATGCTGGTATTGCAGGTCACTGAGTCAGTGGCCAATGTCCAAACATTGCTACAGGAACTGTTCCATCCATAGTAACCCAGGGCTTTAGTTCTTAGGTTACATATTTCTACTGGAATATTCACCAAAATATTTATTGTAAACTCATTTATTTCTCTAGATAGCTTCACATATTTATCTATTTATACTTACCTGTGACAGTGCTACAGTTTCTTAATGAACAAGGACTCACTATTTAACACCTTTCTGGCATTTTTTTCTACACAAAGACTAATTTAAGAAGTAAGTTTCCCAGTGTATGTCAGTAGCTATGCCACCATTCATACTTGAGATCAGGCTGCAACCTTATCAAAAGCAAATACTCCAATAAAAATGAGAGAGAGCAAACAATCACATGGGTGCTGCAGAAAGTTGTACAACTAATATAGCTACTACCTGTTAGGCTTCCACACCTATAAGGAGCAACCTAAATCCTCAGCAAAATTAGCAGGTATCATGTTTTGAGAAATTTTCAAATGAAGATCTTGGTCACTTACTACAGTCCCCAACTTATTCCCCGTAAGGGCAGACTGCATAGGTAGTATACATAGTAACTACCCACAGAAGCAAGCAGGTAAGGTACAAATGACAAGCTTTCCCTGCATTACTGGTATTCATCAAGTCTGGAAGCCCTGGCATTTGTCAAAATGACAATATTAATAGCCAGATTTCTACTATGAGCAATTGTATTTTGCTATATACCCTGCAGTGTAACTTGCAAATTTTATATCTTTTTTATGTAACTGGTTTTGAGAGCTATTTTAAAAGTCACATCATAATCCCAGCATACCTTTACTTCATCTTAGTCCAAAATTAAGTTGGCTGTTCAGAGTAACTGATTAATTATATATCATTAGAAGCACCTAGCATTTTTCTTCCTTTTTACTGCGCATAAGCACTAAACCTGATGTCACACAAATTGGTGAACACCAACACACAAACACACTTTGCCATGACAAAAGATCCTAACTACAGATGGTTATAAGGCTAACAAAACATTTATTTGGGGCTATGTGAAAAAAATTCCTTTTAACAAACTTTAAATTCTTACATAATTATACAGTAGTATTCCAGTACAGCTCTGGCACACTAAAGGAATATAAACTATTAATCTAATGCTTCTTCCACCACTCAAAGCAATGCTATATGTTGAAGTACTTGAGGGAAAAGGTAAAGTGCTGATTCAAATAAGAGCTCAAACTGTATTTTACAGTTTTATCTAATATCATACAGGTGTTGTTGATGAAATAATCTCTTCATCAGGCACTACAGCAACAGGACAAGAGGTTTCAGCTTAAACAGGGGAAGTTTAGGTTAGATATAAGGAAGAAGTTCTTTACTGTGAGGGTACTGAGGCACTGGAAGAGGCTGTTGAAAGAAGTGGTGAATGCTCCACCCCTGGCAGTGTTCAAGGTCAGGTTGGACACAGGGGCTTGGAGCAACCTGCTCTAGTGGAAGACATCCCTGTCTGTGGCAGGGGATTGGAACTATATGATCTTAAGGTCCTTTCCAACCCTAACTGTTCTGTGATTCTATGAAATATCACCTTCAATTCCTACGTACAAGAGTGAAGACCTTTTAGATTTGCCAAAAGTAGTAGGCATCAGGATCATAAATCTGACTTCAAATAAAATCTATACTGATGAAACCCAAGAGTTTTAAACTCATAAAATGGCATGAAGGATTTATTACCTTGGAGCGTTCGTGTCAGCAACACGAGTAAACCTACTCATGATGTATAAAAAGCTTTATGATACCAATAACCACAGATCTTAGAATCCCATTTGTTTTCACTGCACTTGAGGAATGTGAATTCCACAAAGATTAAATATTATTTGACAATCCCTTTGATGTACTGAGCTTTTTAATATTTGCTTTTACTCTGAGAACAGATTTAAGGATTTGCAACTGAACAATATTAAGTACAAAATATTTCACAACTTCTTACTTCTGTAAACATCAAAAGATTTATTTCAAGAACAAGCACTTCTAGAGTAACCAGTCAAATATTTATAAAAAGTAAACTCTAACAGTATTTGCTACTATTAGTTGTATTTCAAAACTTACTAATATGAAATTATTATTTTATATTACAGCTATGTAAGCAATGTTTAAAAAAAAAACCAGTTACTCTGTAAAATAAATAAATTAAATTGACTACTCAGAAGCTACTGCTAAGTCTGTAACTAAACTCAGTGGTAACTAAGCTCAGAGAGACTCTAATACCTAAATAATGACTGAACAAGACAGGACACTAGAAATCAAAGACTGACTTTCAGTTTTTACCTTCTTAAATACTTCAATAAAGACTGGGTGACACAAACAAAAATACCATTAATAACTCAAGAGGGAAGTTCTGATATAACAAAGGTGAGGAACACTTAAATAAAACACTCTTTTTCCCAACATGTATTTAGTGACCTGTAAGGTACTAGAAATTGATCCACAATGACTGGCTAACCTGAGTAGACATTCCATGCTTGTAAAATACTACTAAGAAAAGCATTAATGATAGTCAGGGAACTCATAGTAAGGACAACACAATATGCCCAACACAACTTAAGTTCCAGTATACTCAGTACAGTGTCAATGACCATCTCTTGATCAAAAGTAGATAGGTACAAATTATCATATTTTGTTAAAAGCTGGAGCTACTTCCCCCTTTGAAGTGTAAATCACACACTCCAGCATTCAACTATCCTGCAGGCCAGGTCCTAAATAATGCTGAGACTGCTACTGATGTAATTGTAGAACATGAGGAACATTTTGAAAGCTTTCGATGTTCCATGTATCTCCCATTATTTATACGAAGAAGAAGAAATGTCCATATTCCACTTCAATGTATCAAAACTGTCCTGTGTCCTTCATGCACGAATGCAAAGATATTTTTAAGGAAAGATTTTTCTATCAAGACTAGAACTATACTGTACATTGAGATTAATATATTCTGAGCTGTGATGATTTTGGTAATAA
Source organism: Nestor notabilis (assembly GCF_000696875.1). Taxonomy (NCBI): domain Eukaryota; kingdom Metazoa; phylum Chordata; class Aves; order Psittaciformes; family Psittacidae; genus Nestor; species Nestor notabilis. The sequence continues at coordinate 20,287 of NW_009943987.1, forward strand.
AGGCAATGGAGGCTATGTACCTTTGTCTGGGATGAGATAAGTGTAATCTCATCCCCCTCGTGTCTGTGATTCAGTGATACAGAAAAGGTTAAACAGCCTTTTGATGTGGCAGTTTGCTATTCAGCAGCAAAAGCATACATAAAAACACAAGAGAAAGCATCTACTTCCAGGCTTTGATTTACTGCTGTGATTTCTTTGATGTCGTGATGGGCAGAGATGAGTAGTTACAATACATCACCCCCTAAAAACAGCTTGTGATGGAATAATCTCTTTTTGCCATAAAACTCTTTCTCGGGATTCAGCAATTTAAAGGTTTCCTCCTTTTTTCTAGACAAACCTACCCAACAGCATTAACTTATACCTTCAATGAATTGGTAAACTATTCCCTAAAGAAATGTTTTTCAGCCTTCAAAGGCCGATCTGCATTCCTTCCTTTTGCCAACGATAAGCACAGATAAACAAAGGAAAAAAAATTCTAAACACGTTTTTTTCTCAATGGAAGACCACAAAGGAAACCAACATTTGATAGAAGTAGCTTACAGAAGGTTGACAGTCTCCCATAGCGCACGTATTGGAAACCCCTACCATAAGTAAACTCTCAGCACAAAGTACCTGCTTGCAGAAATCACCTTTATTTAGCAAACTTGTATATATAAACACATATGTACTTGAGGACATTGCAGGCCCTATGGGTCCTTTAAGAACCAAGTCGAGAGTATCAGGCTTGTGGATAGCCTCTATGACATTATTTTATGAGAAAACAAAAACCAAAACAAACCACCAAAAAATGATCTTTAAATAGAAGGATAATACCTGAGAGGTGTTACTTCAACTGAGCAAGTATCAAAAAACCCTTTAAACCAGAATCATCAGGATTATCTATTTTAATCTGCTGTGTATGACCGGCTAAAGAGCCTACAAACTGAATCAGATAGGTAATAGTAAAAAGGGAAAAGTATTTAACGTATTTTCCCTTTGAAACATTTTGTTGTATTTAAACTGTATACACACACTTATGAAATGGAGTTATTACAACAGTGTAGAAAGTATTTTTAATAGATTGTTTCCTTTCTTACTGTTACCTTTTTGAAAACAGTCCAGTAGACAGATTTAGCTTTTATGCTTAATAAAACTCATCTATTCCCAGGAAACACTGTACCCCCGCATCTGTCTCTTCCAATTTGACTAGGAATTCCTGGAATTAGTCCAAGGAAGAGGAAAAAAAAATAAAATAAAATAAAATAAAATAAAAACCAACCAAAACCCAACAATCCAAAACTGCAAATCCTCAGCTCCTGCAAAACTGGAAAAGCAATGACGAATTTTGAACTAGGTTGTCATGCTATTTTTTAACATCCCTGTGTCCAGGAAATAAATGAAGTCTGTAACATATATTCCAAATATTTGTTCTATCAGGTAATTTTTTACCTTAAGCCTTTAAGAACATTAAAAGCCAAAGGCAAAACCCAAGTTGAGTTAGAAATCCTTGTTCTAGAACTCTTTTTTTTTTTTGCTCTCCCCCCCCCCCCAATGCAGTGAAATAACACAGATTCTAGAAATCCTGCTTCAGACATATCACAAATCCTAATGACTGAGGCACATCTGACTCCTGCAGAAGAGCATATAATCAGTTTCATAAAATTTGCATGTTTCCAAATGGTTTTGAGTACATACTATACACTTCAGGACATGTATCCTACAGGCAGGATCAGCTGCCTGGCAGGCAAAGAAGATGGAGCAAGATACGAAAATTATAGTGCCAAAAATAAAACTTCAGGTGATAGCCAAAGGAGCGTTACTACAAATGAGAACTAATCCTTGGCAATGCCCTGGTTGGTAGTAAAATGTCTTACTGGAGTTATTTCTGTCTACTTGCTAATACCTTCCTTCCCCTTCCAAATATAAGAAGATTTAATGCATAAATGAGAGAGGCAATTCAGGAGGGGAAAGTAATTTACTTTGGCCTTCTAGAAGCAATTACTATTTCCCAGTTTTAGGAAGCATTCTATTGGACAATTCCTTGGAAATAAGATACAACTACGTTTAATAAATGCAGAACAGAAACACAGATCCTGACCTGAATTGTCCTAGGAGGTATAATACAAATAAACAAGGAAACACCATTTTGTCTTGTAAGTAAATCAGCTATCACTAAAACCAAGGAAAGCAGAAAATATTTTGACATTTATTTTACTTTTCAGGATACGACTGCATCTGAGGCCTTGCAAGAGCAGCACTGTCAGTTACCATATCCAACAACCATGCCTCTGGAAGCGAATTGCTGCTGCAAGTCTAGTGCAGAGAAAGATCATGAACCCTATTAATTTTTTTCTAGTACACACGGCTTCTAAGGGGTCAATTACACATTGTAACTTGAATTCAAATGGAGTAAGTATTCTGATTATAAGAGATAATTACTTACTTTGTTTCTTACTGTAAGTTGATTATGTGCTTATGCAAGAGGCTATCCGGTGGCAGCTGGAACATTTTACTTTGGCTGAGCCACTGCCTCTAGTCAACGGGGCACTGTGAGGAGGAAGTAGCACTGGACTTTCCTTCTAATGGTAGGTTAAGTCATGCTCGCACCCTTCTGACAAGTTCTAGCTCATACAAGGAATAAGGATACTATGTGGCAAGTCCTATCACAAGTGAGTTAGATGTGCTATTGCTTTATATAAAAAGAAAGCTTATAACTCTTCAGAAATGTATTACAGACAATATTCAAACAGTCAAGAAAGAACACTGGTGGTTTTTTGTTGTTTATTTTGGGGGGCAGTTTAGGGGTTTTGGTTTTGGGTTGGTTTGTTTTTTTTTTTTATTTTCCCAGTGAGGATGTAGCATTACAGAAGGAAGAAAACTGACTGCAGCTGTGAACTTCTGGAAACACGACCTGTCAGCGTCCTCAGAAATGCATCTGGAGAAGCCTATTAAGCAGGCATTGGGTTCATCTGCAGGGTAACTTTTTACACTTACAAAAAGAGTAATAGGAAAGTATAGAAGCTATGCCAAAATGTATTTGCAATTAACATGTATCCTTCCGAACAAGAAGTGTTAAAGTCCTATAAAAAAAAAAGAGGTATCAGAGAACTACACCTCTAAATAATTACAGTGTGCTATAAGAACACTTTCTAGAGCCAGGCCCAGGACAGGTTTTGTTTGCAAGCATGCACACACCCATACATAGCATCCTCCATTGACCCCCTGTACATTTGAAACGGAGTTAAAATACTAGCTGTCAAATAACACCCATGATTCACTTCTACGTATTTGTCAACATCTTGAGTGAAAACAAAGCAAAAACTATAAAACATGAGTAAATCACATTATATCATCTGTATTAGAACATACAACTTCACTCCCATATACTTTATAAAAATGCTATAAAATAAACCCTTAGCATTAGATAAAAGCAAAGATTTGTCCTTGTAAGGAGCAATGCTAACATTGGACCGTTAACAGGGAACAAATACAAAATCATAAACTGCATGTTTATTATTTCAGCAGCACAGCTGAAAGACTTTGAGATACCATGAAAAGAAAGGCTTGCTATATTCCAAATATAAAAGTTACACTGACTTAGTGTCCCTGTAAAAACTGCAGTATTTTTCTTTAAAAGCTGCTTAGATTTCTATAGCAACAATCATTCTTAAAAGTCACTTTGCTGCAAATCTCTAAAGCCTAAACCAGCTGATTTTGATATTAAAAACATCTGAATCTTGAGTACTTGTGAAATAATGCTTCACTCATTAAACATTAAACAATTAAAATATCATGTCTCTACAACATATGTCCAACTGATGAAGATGCTTGCTTCAGATCTACTGAAAGTACACAGAGGTTACAACCATATTCTCTGCTTTCCCTTTTGATGCATGGCAGAAAAACCCCACAGTATCACCCTCAGAGAGAACTCTTCTGCATTTGCTCAGGGAGCTGAAGTTTTCTCTTCATGTGTGCATACAATGTGATGTAGGCAGCAGAGACAGAAGGGACAAGGTATCATGAAGCAACACATCCTGAAAGCTAGTATTATCTAACAGATACACATGCCTTCCAATTAATGCTCAAGCAAGTTATTTTCCCTCCCACTGTTATCATTTTAAATTATATACTGATGACTGTTTTTACCTTAATACTAGCAGATTTAATACCAGGAACAATTATATTCTAAATTACTCTTTGAAACAGGGGAAAGTTGGTATTGGGAGGTTAAATAAAGCTGATCAAGAAGTTCCTTCAGGAAACCTAAATTGTAAAAAAATCCAAATTCACTGCTGATTTTCAGAAAACTGGATAAATGGTCCAGAAAGTCCAAATTTGTACTTTATGGTCAGGTGTCCATTAAAATTAATGCTTCCTGGAAGACTCTCCCATCACTAGTTTTACTTTCAAGTTAATAAAAGCAGTATCAATATTGCTGACCATGTGACAAAAGGACATTTTATAGTTTTGTTTGGATGGGGATTTTTTTGTTTTGGGTTTTTGTTTTTGGGTTATGTTTTTTGTTTGGGGTTTTTTTTTTTTTGTTAGCAAAATCAGTTATTTCATCACACAGAAAAAAACAAAATCAAGAGTACAGAAACAGAAGGAGAAAATATAAAATTGAGTATCTGGCATGACATACTAAGTTTATTAGCTTAGCAGATTGAAGTAGTTTCAAGGGCAAAATTATTTTATACTGAAGCCTGAAACTATTTCACTGGTGAAAAAATTTTGGATATTAAGCACATAAACAGGTTCTCTTAAAAAAAAAATAAATAAATCAACAAATATCATGAAGACTGATTTTAGCCTTCAAGGTATTTAAATCTCATATCAAAGTAACACAGAACATGACTAAAAATTACTCAGATCTGGATTTAAAGACAGCATGTGAATTTTACTGGTGTCATAACTGTGATGCTACTTGCTTAAGGTCATCCGTTATACAGAATGTACGCTGCCTCAGCAGCCTGTGGTTCCACGGCATGAAATATTAGTTTCTATGTTTCTCTCAATTTAATTAGTGTAAGGTAATCTTTCTTATTCTCAGACGCTATCTTTGTTTACATGTTGCACAGAGTACAATAATGTAGATTTCTTACAATGTAGATACCAGAGCAAGAAAGAAATAGCATGCCAGTTTCATTCTTAATGGTGTAGAAATCTGTTTACTCTTAATGTTTCCATTTTAATGTTACATACTTGAGGTAAGTGAAGTATTTATAAATCCTTTTATGCCTTGCTTACACATCTGCAGAGATATCAAACTGGACAGATGGGAAAGGGCTTTCTTCAAATGTGATGCTAGCTGGAAACCTTATGGGTAAAACACAAAACAAAACTAAATTCCATCTGCTATTAAATATTTTGGTTTCAAGACGAAACTTGAGCATTTTTCCCCTTTTAATCCCTGACAGTAATATAAACCTCCTTACTGACATCTCCACCCTGGAAGTCTACGCATTTCTAAATATTGGAAAGATTAATATAGCATTTGATTGGCTAAATATTCAATAGTTAGGAATACTCACGACAAACACCTAGTTTTGTCTTGATGTTTTGAGGTACAGTCCTGGTGCACCTCAGGTACACCTCAAAGAGGAAAGGACACAGAGGGGCCACCCATGCTGGTGAGCTTTGCAAGGTCCTCAGTTCAAAGAGGGAAATACCTACACCTCTTACTTTTTCCTAATTTATTCACAATGAGATTTGCTAAGTGATTTGAAGTGATTTGAAAGCTGACCGGTGAAAGAAGTGAACAGCCAGCAAAGGGTTACATATTGAAGAGGTTAGGCCTACCTAATAGGGGGCAGAAAAAAAATGTGTGCCCCTGGGAAAAGTCCTAAAGCTGACAACAGCTTTGATATCTGTAAAGAAATTAAACTCCTCCATGCTCCCTCTTGTACTTACAATAACAAAAAAAAGAAAAAGAAAAAAAAAAAGAAGAAATAGTTCTAGATGTTAGAAGCTGTTAAAATGGGCGGGGGAGAAGGTGGAGACTGAGGGGAGAGGGATCACACGGAACAAAAAGGAGAAAAGAAAGGAAAAGCCCATACACATCAAAGGGCTTTGGAGAACAAGCAACTAGCTAACACACTGACCAACGGAGAAGGGTAAACCCACCTCGGCATCAGCCTCCAGGAGCTGGCAGGCTGGTGGGTGGACAGCAGCTGCGCACGCCTGGCCATCTGATGGCTGCCACCAGGCTGGGCAGCAGGGCCTCTCAGAGCCTTGTGGAAGCCTTGTCTGTCAGGCCCCGGTTTTAAGCACAAGAAGAAATCCAACACTGGGCTGGAAATTCAATGCAGAGCTCCCAGAATGGCAGGAAAGGCAACCAAGGGAAGGGGTAGAAGCAGCCAAACTAGCTGTGCTGAGGGGAAGGAGGCAGGGAGCACCTGGTTGCAGCCAGGCCCTGTGCTGGGGAGGTCCCAAGAGACGCAGCAGTGCCCTAGAGCACATGCTCCTCAAAAACCAAGGGCGCAGGTAGACAAAGCTAAACCAGTGAGTTCCACCTCTGCTGTAACCCATGCAGAGCCATCCTGTGTGATGGAGAGCATGTGCTACTGAAAATCTGCCCTAACACAAAAACGTAGCATCACTACAACGTCGCTACCAATGAACACAGGAAACCAGTAAAACAGTTCTCAGTCCCTGGGGTCGCAACAGCAGCCATAGCTGTACAGTGCCAAAAAGCCTTGATTTTCCAGAGTCTGCTGAAACCCTTGCCTCGATCACGCTACAGGTGACCTCAGCCTTGTCTGGCAGCCCTGGGCACGCAGGAATAACAAGAAACAGTCACCACTGCCTCACACGTGACAGATGCTAGTGTACAGTGTGCTCATTCCATAAAGCCTCTTTCTTGCAGGGAAAAACTGAGACACAGGAAAACTGCATCTTCAGTACAAAACTGCTGTCACATACTAGAATTCTCACCTGTGACCATATATCAGCCACCTTAGCAGCTTTCTTTAGCTAATAGCCACACAGTAGTCACCACCATCACCACCAAAAGGTTAAGCAACACACAAAAAAAGCTGCTTATTCCACACCTTGTAAGGTGAAGATTAGTATCAGCTAAGAAAGCTTCTTAGCTAGATCTCTGTAAGAGGCTGTGAAAACAAGAAATTCGACAGAAATTTAGCACCTGAGATATTAATGAATTGCAAACTTATTTACGGGCATGGAGATAGGAAAGTCATCTACCTGAGAAGATCACATCTAGTGAAGTACAAAAATAAAGGAGGCAAATTAAAAAAAAAAATAATCTTTTGCACTGGGAATGCAGTTCTGTGGAAGGACTATTGCAACAACGTCTTGTTGTGAAAGGCAATCTTCTTTTACTATTCTGGGCTTCTGAAAACGTATTTTCCTTTGCTGTAGAGAATAAATTCCCCACACACACACGTCGTACACAGATGTATTTATTATTTGGCAGAGGGAGGGGCACAACCAAAAAACCCAACAAACCACAAAAAAAGAAACCAGACACATCTTGGTAGAAACAAAGTATGTTTACTGTATTTTCTAAAATAATTCTCATGCTGAGCAAAAGTCATACAATGTTTGAAGTCACAAAGCAGCTCATGAAAGTAATCATTAACCTTTTCCAAGGCAGCCTTAAATATGCTGAAATTATTATTTCTAGTTCCTGATAAGACTCCATCTTTGTGACCATTGCTGTAAACAGTGTATTATCTTAAAACTGAGCTAGTGTAGTTACACAGAGCAGCCAAAATATTGCTAACCTCCACTAATCTCTCAAACTTCTGTTAGCATTTTCAGTTCTAAACTTTCTCAATAGCATGGGTCAGTTTACTCCACTGAATCAGTTAAACTATCAATATTGTAATGGGTAACAGGGAACAATGCAGTCCTCTCTCAGCATCTGAAAAAGGCAATGCCAATACTAGATGTTGCACTGATTTCGTCACTTTCTATTTCACATGGTACCTACTACTCTAGGAAAGTCTTCTCCTTTAAGCAGAATCACAGTTAAGTCCACTGAGAATTGGACAATTTCGTTTGGGTTCTTAAACACATTTAACTGTATTCACAGCCTTTAAAAACCTTTGTCTTTTGCACTGGTGCTTCAAGTTGGCATAAGCTAATGAACTCCCTAAGTTAAAGTCTGAAAGTCTTCTGATACTGTATTTTAAAGTACTATACATCTAGTAGCAGATAGCATGTTTGATTGTCTTGCAAAAATCTTACATCTCTCCCATTTCGTGTAAAGCCAGTACTTTAGCCAGCTTTCTGGTTTGGTCTCTTCAGCATTAGTTAACTAGCTCCAGCATCTCTGAAATAATCACACAACAAAAGATCTAAGTACACTCTTATTCTTTTGAAATCTCTCCAAAAAGGCTGTTCCTCTTTTATTGCTAGCTTGTCATTATTGGTTGGTGCCATTTCCTTCAAAAATAAAGTAGCACTAAAACCTATTGATTGAAGAAATTCCACTCCAGGAAGCTCACATTAAATTCAAGCAAATGATGAAATTTATTGGATTGTCCCATCACCTTACTTCAAAAATTCTCTAGGTTACAGAACAAGGCTAGGCTAAGGAAAGAAATCACCTTGGTGATTCCTTAGAATAAATAAATAAATGAGAAGGCCCATATTAAACACTTTCCTGCAAGTCACAGCAACTCAAATCTATTACTTTTATTATTTTTTCCGATACTTCTGTACTGAATCATAGAATGGTTTGGGTTGGAAAGGACCTTAAGACCATCTAGTTCCAATACCCCTGCCATGAGCAGGGACACCTCTCACTAAACCATGTCACCCAAGGCTATGTCCAACATGGCCTTGACCACCACCAGGGTTGAAGCATTCACAACTTCCTTGGGCGTAAAAGAACAGATCACAGCTTTTGCAAGTGAGCTCTAATTACAACAATTACTTCCAATTATGCAAATAAGATCAACCTAAAGTTACACAAGTCTGGTTTAAAGAAATTATTACTACTTGTTCAAGCCCCAGAATGGAAAAATTGACTAGCAGATATCCATTTTGGGACATTTTAAAACTCATAGCCTCTCCAGACACTTTCCTTTCGCTGCTCAAATCCTCTAGAAATGTTCAAGCTTTCTCTTTAAACATCCAGAGATGGACATTCATAGAATAGAATCATGGAATCAGTTAGGCTGGAAAAGACCTTTAAGATCACCAAGCCCAAACATTCCCCCAGCACTGCCAAGGCCACCACTAAACCACGTCACTGAGGGCCTCATCTACATAGTTTGTGAACTCTTCCAGAGACAGTGATTCCACCGCTTCCCTGGGCAGTCTGTTCCAACACCTGACAACCCTTTCAGGGAAGACACTGTTCCTAATATCCAGTCTAAACCTCCCCTGGCACAACTTGAGGCTGTTTTCTCTTGTCCTGTCACTTGTTATTTGGGAGAAGAGACCAGCCACCAGGCCACATCAACTTTCTCCCGACGTTACTTTTCTCTCCGTAAAAGATGATCACTCCTACCTGTAGTAATCTTCGTTTAAACATGGCATGAGCAAACAAATAATAGAAGAATAAATGATTCTCAGTATGCCTAGCCTTACTTGTACTGATGGAAAGAAATCTGATCCCAGATTTCTGGTTTTAATTCTTTTTATATCTATGAATAGATTCCTCCTTCCCTCAACAGTTAAAAAACTACTAAGTCTGAAAAAGCAAAGGAGAAGATTTAATTCATAACTGAAAATTTCTACAGTGCAGTAACTGACTTTCATATATATGATGATACTATAGAAAGAGCAGATTTTGGACCATCCCATGCAAATTACCCTCTATTTGTATGACACGTCAGTTGGCTGCCTTATAGTTACAAGCACACAAGCCGAAGTCCTCTATTTCAAGACACATGCAGTGTTATTTTATTGTGTACAGACTGTTTCTTAAATAGTGAAATGTAAAAGTTTTTCCACCCCTTCATTCTATGTTAACAACCAAAATAAAAATGCTTTGTTACAGGACTGTGTTGGGTTTTTCTTCTTGGGAAAGCAAGTGCTTGGAATTTCAAACTTCAGCTTCTGTGCTCTGTTAAGTAATTGCATATTAAGAGATTAGAAGACGACAATGCACCAACTGTTACAGATAAGACGACTTACTTGATGGAACAAACAAGATACTTACAAATATTAATGCATAAATCCATAACAAATATTTGCAAAAGGAGAAAAAGCCATCTGTTTATCAGCAAAGCCAAAATCTCAACTACTGCAGGTTTAGTCTAGGCATCAGAAAGGAAAACTTTCAAATCAGATCATCATATCAAATACAGTGCTACACACTGTCAAGTTAAAATAAAAAATAAAAGTCAGGGGTTTAAGTTTCCTGTACAGTTTCATTCCTAATAGTATTCAAAGCAACATGATCTAAGCAACTGTGGTAGGAATTATTCAGGATTATTCTAGAAGAAAAATCTTTTATTAATAAAAATGGTTCCTCTTTCATGAAGGAAAAGTAAGCCATAGCATAAGCTGTTAAGTCACCCATATATAATACAATAAGCAGCATCCTCTTATGCAACGTGTCACTTGTTCAGTCTTTAATATAGTTTAAATTACCACAACCTAGGTACACAGAAAAGGAAATAAAGCATATAACACAACTTGAACAGAAAAAAGCTTCTTTTGTAAGACACATGAAAAGATCTCTAAACGCTACGTGTTTCATCTCTACGTTTTTGTTCTCTCAAGGCTGCAATGCATGAGATCCTTTTCCCCCTGAAGAGTACCAGCATTTTAATAAAATCATCCTCTGCTTTTTCACTGTTTATATTACTCCAGTTACTAAAAGTTTTCTATTGTCTTTCTCTTGTGAAAGCATTTTTCCACATCCATACTGACAAAAGGCTTCCATCAAAAAGTCAGTCTCACATTGTGTTCTTGCAACTAAGCAGGCTCATCCTGTTCTTCGCTGATACGCAACTCTAACAAAAGACCAAAAAGTATGACCATAAGAACAGTTGTACCTTGAGAAACTTCCCACTAGAAAGTAGAGTGAGTAAACACAAGAAAGCAGCCTTTAGGATATCACGTAATAAAGAGTAACAGAACCACGAGCTAGGTCCAAGATCAGAGTGGCAGCAAGACCACACAGTGCACTGTAATATAATGTGTTATTTCCCTATCAGTCATCCTTCCCTCCCCTGCCCCCAAAATGATTAAGAGTGCTGCATGAACAGTTTTGCGTGTGTGGTTTTTTTCCTATTCCACAAATGGAGGATCTCAAGTCTGTTATATTTATTTCTGAACTAGAGCAAGAAGAGGAATACAACCTGTAGTCCTGTATTTTACTACAGCAAATCAAATGAAATTCAAACTAGAAAAACAAACAGCTTTTTTTGTGGAGAACTGCCTGATAATGGAAGCCTGGAAACTGTGATGGGTTGACACTCAGCATGAGAAGCATGCAAACTAGTCAGCAAAACAAAGGCTGCATCTATACAGTGGACTAAACAGGGCTAGGGTCTGGGCAAACTAAGGATCATCCACACCATTATTCACATATTGTTATAACTATGGAAATGTTTTACAGAGTAGTGGTAAATTTTGATGAGAACATAAAACCGGGCACTGAAAGGGGACTGGGTTATTGTAGTAGAACACCTTGAAAACTCTTTTTATAGGTGGGGGGGGAAAAAAAAGGCAGTAAAATTTAACCATATAGAGTACAAGCTGAAGCACTTCTAAGGACTAACAGCAGGGTTGTGGCTATAAACAGTTCACCTGTGCGAGCGCCAGAGGATGAGATGTTGCCTGTAGAGAAAGCACTGTACTGATATCATTATACAAGGCATAGGTGGGATCTAGGAAACATCTGCAATTCTGGTCCTCCTTATTCAATACAGATCAGGTCAAACTAAACCAGGCACACGGCAGGGCTGTATCAATAATCAGAGAGACTTTTCATGAGAATAAATTCACCCATCTTGGCCTAGGAAAACCTGGGATTCTAGGAAATGTAAGTGGGGAAAAAAAAGGTGTGGTTTTCCTCTAAAATAGACTGGAGTAAGAAGGAATCAATATTAAGTAACAGCAAAAATCTGGTTTATGAACAGATGTGTATAAATTGCCTTAAAGTTTGACTGGAAATTAAAAGAAGGCTGCCAAACAAAGAAGTGAAGCTTGGGTTGTTTGTGGGGTTCTTTTGGCGGCGGAAGTGATCGAAAAACCTCTTTCCAACAGGGGAAAAATGTTCTAGCAATTCTTAAGCTTGAACTTGATAAATTGATGATAAAAATGCCTGCAAGATTGACAAACAAATGCTGGCAATCTGAAAGAATAAAAGCCAAAAGACATCTTATGGGGACAAGAGGGGGAAGTACTGCTATTCATTTACTTGCAGGCACATGCCCTCTCAGTGAGGTGTTTTTTAAGCCACCACCAATCAGCATTTTTTTTTCCACTGAGAAATGTTAAGCTCCTCAAATATTTTCTCATTACAGAAACACATTCACTTGAAATAACACAGCTTAGAAAAATCACCTGACACACATCAATTTTACTAGAAAATTTCTACAAAACCGAACATCTCAAATTGTCAGCAAAATGTCTTCTGGGATGGAAAAACAATTTAAAAATAGACTACATGGGCAAACATTAGAAAAATAACTACACCTATAGATTGGTATTTATTGCATATAGCTATTATGTGGTCAACAGAACTGGCAGTAAATCAGAATTGGAAAAATGCTGCAGTCCTCAAACAAATGGAAGAAGCTTAGACTTGGCTTTTTTCAATTACCCAAGCCTAGCAGGCTGTAGCCTCAAAGTTGAAGATCAGTACACTTCGATTCTCAAAACCATCTCAACTCTAAGCAGCAGCACAGTCTTTTCCAATTGCTATGGAACAACTTTAGATACCAAGAAAAAAAGAAGAAAAACCGCAAAATACATTAATTGCACAATCCCAGAATTTTCAAGTTTCTGAGCTGCAGAACAATAACTACAGTTATTAAAATATCACTAACTCCCAGTAAGGATACTACACTGTGATCAGGGCCACCACAGCTAAATTTAACCTTTTTATAGAAATTATTTTTAAATTCCTGGACTAGTGGCGGTATTCAACTGAACAGTAAAGCCCAGGGTTAAAAACAATGCCAAGCAACATGGCCAGCCTTTGCTTAAACAAAAACTCATCCATCAAGGTACCAGTATATTCCTGCCCCAAGAAAACAGTGCCTGAGACTGGGAGTATCCCCATAGTATCATATGGGGATGACGTATGATGTCAGAAGTCTCATAAACATCTTCCTATAATTATACTTACATTATAATTACATTAGTTTTGCAATAGGATTTCTACAGAGCATTTTCACAGCTAAAAAAAGGTGATGAACTGGAAGCACCCTGAAAACACTCACCACCATAAGGCAATCTGTTTTTCCATCCCAATCTTCTGTAAGAGCATGCACAGCCTGCAATAGCGATATATGAAGCAACTTCTGTTCTTTATCTGTATGATGAAGTCAACATTGTGTCACGGAGTCGGTACAGGCAAAGTGCTCCTGCTTCTGACTACACAGCTCCTGACCCAAGATGCAGATAAGGAACAAGAGGCCAAGGGCAATTCCACAGAAGTTTCCTCTGCCTCAGAAGGTGATGGTGCCTCTCAGAGGAGACATTTTGTTTGCACTGTTGTCACTGAATTTTCAAAGCGTAACAGGTTATTCTGGTGAAGGAAACTAGAGCAAATAACTGCATACCTAAACTTGCTAAGCTGTGGCTAATGGAAAGCTACCTACTTCAGCCTTGAAAAGACCTGTAGGCAACATTTTGGGGAGTTGTCATTATCAAGATTAAACACATTCAGTCTCCCACAAGTCTCCATTGTAATAATGGCCTACCTGTAAGTGAGAGGTATAACCAGTGTGCTTGAAATAAATAGCTGGCTTTAATGGTATCTGAGTCGCTGGACACCAAACCCTGGTTTATCTAGTGGCTGCAAGCAATGACAGCTGAAGTTTTAGCACTCCTTAAACTTTTAGCACTTACCAAGTATGACACTAACAGTACTACAGCTAGGTATTCTTGATGGCTCCTGGGGTATATAGAGCCACATACTGCAGAAATTGAACTGCAATGCTGAAAGGCAAACAACTTTTGGGTTACAGGAAGTGGGTGGACAAAATGGCCAGAATATTAAGAAATGTGGGTTTATACCAAAGGATTACCTTTGAGGTTGACTGCACACCCCCTCTGCAAAGTGGCTGGGTCAGAACTTGCTTTAAACTATATCTTAACTTCACACATGAATATATGCATGTAAAACACTCAAAGCCCAAGTGTAATACCAGCATGTATGACAAAGAGAGCTGGGAAGACAGAACCCACAAAATGTACTGGGAGGACACAGCAATAAATACAAACATCTTTAAAAATTTCCACAAAAGCTTATTATTACTCAACTAGGACAAATTTTACAAAATGCTGCCTCATTTTATTAGCACTGCTAAGCACTTTTCAGACATGACTATACACCAGAGATCGCCATCAGAGAGAAGAACTTCACTCTTCTGAACATGAAGAAGCAGATATGACGTTCAAATCAAACTTTGACAAAATATATTCCGAATAAAGAAAATCAGTTAACATTGGCATGGGAACAAAAACACATCATGTAGAATGAGATAAATTTAATGGCAGGGAAGAGAATCATCTCAAGAGGCAAAGTGTGCTCTGAGCATATGAATAGCAGTAGGCCCAGTAGTCTCATTTTCCATGCAATTCCTGAGCCTGTCAAGGCAAAAGTAATATCTGTGAGATAGAACCATATTACTGAACACCAGAAGCAAAAGAGGCTGGAATTAAGAGAAAAAAATGCTGAAGGAAAGAAAAGGTCATGGAAGGAGAAACAGAAAATAGGCAGAAGTCCTTTGAGAAATGGTGTTTCTTCCTATTTAAATCTGGCACATTTAATGTCACTAAAAAAAAAATCTTGGTAAATATGATGCCACATTATAAGGGTAATTGTCACACAACACAATTAAGAGAAGGTATTCTATTCCTCATAGAAATCCATTTAAGAAAGATGTGCTCTACTAGCAAATACGCAACTGACACTCAAACAATACGCAGATGAAGTATTTAAATCATACTTTTAAACACTTAAAAAATTATCCATCATTTTCCAAGAACTATTTTAGGTTTTTTTGTAGCAGTGAACACGCAGCAACATTTCCACTACAGCTGAAGAGATTTTCCTTTTATAAGCACTGCTACAAATACTGCAATCCAGTTTTCAGTGCTTTTATATCTTGATTTTGAAAAGAGGCCCTAGAAGTTACCTCAAAATAATATGAACCCACATTCTTTCCCACATTAAATGAGGCAATAGTAATGACTTTAGCTTTGAGAAGATCTTCTCTGTGAAATAATAATCCCTCTATGAACCACACAATTCTCCGGATAATTTCCACTGCACCGGCACTGGCATAGAGTCATGCAAACCTACTTTTTCCAATAATAATACAGCTATAAACTGACCGAATCACCACAGCTTATTCCAACTTGGAAAAAAGTGAGAACAGTCTGAACCTTGTCCTTACAGGAAGATATCTTGAGTTTAAAACTGTTCAATGCATCCAATCAATGCCTCAAGGTGAGGAAAAAATGTCAAGCATGAAGAAACCAAAAACTGATTAAAACCTATTTCTCAGAAAGTATATTAATCTTCCCCTCTCACACATTGTTCCGTTTGTTCAGATAATAATTAAGTTGTACACATCATTTTAGCCAGTGACCCCCATTACACAGCATTAGCTGCTTTAACAATAAGTAGGAAAACGGATTAAGTAGTTTAATGTGTAAATGGTAAACCACACACAAAAAGATAAAAGGAACAGAAGCAATTTAGTGGTCAAGTTTCAGTATAGTGTCAGTCTTCACAAAACAAGTAATAGGATTTCTGAATGTTTAAATAGACATTCTAGCATTTCAAAGAAATGAGAAATTATCAGGGTTGATTTCATGAAGCATTTTGCCTAGAGATAAGACTCGTGCTCACACAAACTACAAATGAAGCCAAACACTTTTACCTTCAAATAAATTCTTTCCAGCAGTCATAGTCCCTAAAGGCAAACCTGCTCAACTCAATACGGGGG
>NW_009943987.1:36421-37780 GCF_000696875.1 Nestor notabilis
ACTGATGTTTTTAAAAAAAAAAAAAAATTCTTTGAAGTGAATCATCTTGAGATGCAAAAAGAGTTTTGAGAATTGTTAGTACCTTGTAATATTTGTTCAATTGCTTATTACAGGATTATTTTACCCTTTTTGTTTGGAATATAAAGAAATCTATTTGCCCCCTTTTTGTAATGCATAATATGCTATTTTGCATAGCACATAAATGTAAGTACAGACAATTTAAAGAGATAACCCAGAATTTTAAACAGAACTGTTTTCCAGATGTATCCAGTCCAGGGGAGAAGAGTTACCTGATTTTTCTTACTCAGCTTGGGGCTGGGGGTGGGGGGCATGGAATATCCAGAAAAATATGGTGGATTTCTACCGGTGTTTTGGGAAACAAAAGGAAGAGTTAACAACCTCACTGCCTTAAATCAAATTAAGATTAGTTTCTAGTAGTTTACGTTAGATGATCAGCTTTCTCTTGTGCTACCCATAATACCTAAGAGCAATCTATGGTAGGTGTTCATCAACCACCAAAATCCACAGGGAGGAGACTACTCAGCTCATCCATTTGATGAGTCATTCAATGTGACACGCAGAAAAACTTCCCATAACTGAGGTTGTAACACCTGTATTGCTCTTCACAAAAGCAGCAGTGCTTAACCATAAACCTGACCCAGAAACACTCACCAATGTCTCTGACCAGGAAACAAAATCCTTCCCTTTGAGAAAGTGAAAGTTATGACAAAAGTTGTCACTCCAGGCCTGAAGGAAGGTGACTAAATTAAAGCTGCTTTGATTTCAAAGTTTTCACTACAGCTTTTCTTGTTGTAGATAATCAGGGCTGTAGGTCATTAACACCTCTATTAAGAATGCTGTTTTGCAGGTTTCAATATTCACATGCCCAAGTTAACCCACATTTGCATTCCTATACTTAGATAATCAAAAGCAAAATTTTCAAAGTTTTACATGGGAGACAGTCATTGATAGACTACGGAATGACTAATACACCTTGTAAAACTATTTTTGCAGCACTTTCATAGAATCATATAATAGTTAGGGTTGGAAAGGACCTTAAGATCATCTACTTCCAACCCCCCTGCCATGAGCAGGGACACCACACACTAAACCATGTCGCCCAAGGCTCTGTCCAGCCTGGCCTTGAACACCTCCAGGGTTGGAGCATTCACAACTTCCTTGGGCAACCTATTCCAGTGCCTCACCACCCTCACTGTGAAGAACTTCTTCCTTATACCTAACCTAAAGTTCCCCTGTTAAGTTTGAAGCCATTACTCCTTGTCCTACCACTATAGTCCCTAACAAAGAGTCACTCCCCAGCAGCCTATTAGGCCCCCTTCAGATATTAGAAGGCTGCTA
>NW_009943988.1:0-2437 GCF_000696875.1 Nestor notabilis
CGGGCGGTGCCGGGCTCTGAGCGCACTTCAAAGTCCGCAAAGCGAAAAGGGAAGCGCCGGAGTTATTTCAAGACAACTTCCTCTTTCACGGAGGCGTCTCTCAAGGAGAAAGCTGTCCCTGCTCTCGCCTGGCGCGCTCCGGCCGCGCAGGAGCAGGCGAAAGGGCTCAGCCCTGCCTCTGATCCCCCAAAACCAGCCCTGCAGGTCAGGCTGCTCTGGGACCAGCCTGTCCTGGGGATGTGGTGATCCCTGGCGGTGGCACAGCCTCTGCCGTGAGCACCCCACACATGGGCAACTCCTCTGGTGCTGCTGCCTCTGAGCTGAGGCAAAGAGAGCTCCTGATGCTGCACACTCAGCACCTCGAAACAAACAGTGTTGCTACGAGAGACAAGGAGGAGTCTGTCCAAAGAGACACTTTTCGAGCTCCCTGTTCCAAATGCTGCATTTTGCCTCTGCCCGGAGCATCTTGCACACATCTGCTTTTGCTCAGTGCCAGCCCTGCCTGCTGCCAGCGCAGGGACACAGCCCAGGCAGAGGATGCCCAGCCCCTTCTGGAACATGTTTGTGGAGATGTTTGATGTCATGTTGACAGAGGTGTTGCTGCACATTGGATGGAGCAGGTCTGGCTGTACTCAGCAGGGCAGCGCGTTGTCACCACTTGTGACTCAGTGTCAGGAGTGCAGCTCCTGGGATGAACCCAGCCGGGGCGTCAGGTGAGGCTGCTCAGGGCTGCTGAGGTCTGTCAGCGCCCTGACACTCAGTTAAGGATGAGACCCGTTTGCACGAGCCTAGGCAGGCACTTGGGAGGGATGCGAAGACCTGGCCAATCCAGCCCAAATCAGGAGATAAATATTCATCCCTCTGGGATGTGGGTGCAGGGCTGGGATGAACCCACCAGCTCCAGCAGTCCAGCCCACTGATGGAACATGCGTGCTTGCGCCCATGCTTTACTATGCAGTGTGCTCAGGAGAGCTCAATTGCATTGGCCAACTCCTCCAGCCAGTACCACCCTGCCTATGGCCAGGGCCCTGCTAGATCAGCTCATCACCCTGAGTGCTTGAGGCGCTGCCCTTTGCTGGGATAAGTGGGCTGGGGGGAAGAAGTACTTATAGAGGGAGCGTGGGAGCCGCAGCTGATAGTATAGCACTTCCCATCTTCTTTTACACGAGAAAAACCATTAGGCATAGTTACATACGTGGGCCTCGAAGTTAAAAATAACTACTTCCTTCCTGACTGAGAAAGGTGGGAGGAGGCAGTTTGACTGGCTGTCAGCGTTGCTTGCATTCAATTCCCACTCGTTGTGCCAGTGCCAAGTGGCTGCACTGAGCAGCATCCCCTTCCCCTGGCAGGCTCCCTGCTCCGAGCCGCCATCCTGCGGGCAGGAAGGCTCTGGGGAAGCAGCAGCAGCACAGAGCAGCAGATGAGAACAGCCTCGTTTCCCCTCTCTTGTTTTCATTCACATTTGCTCCCATTCATGAAGGACACATGCACATGTCCTGGCCCTGGTACAGAGTTGCCGCAGAGCACAGCAGCACCAGCGGACCCAGCCCTTGAACAGCTCCTGTAGCACACACACAACACCCCCCACATTGCCGTCAACTTTGTGATCCCAACCCAAAATTCATTCAGTGAAAGAGCCCTTCTGGAGGTCTTTCGTTCCTGTCTTTTCTGTACATGCCACCTCTAGTCATAGAGGCAGCTGGATTGCATCATCAGCCCTCCTCCAAGTGTACAGTCATGTTCTCTTGTGGCAACATGTGTAACAGGGAGGAAGAGGTCTCTTCGTGTTTTCTGTCATGAGCTGCCAGTTAGATGCTGAAACACAGCTGACCATCACCCTGAGAACAGGGAAGGGAACTGTCAGGTCACCACAGATAACATCATGCCTCTGCCACCCTGTGCTGGCAGCAGGGAGAGGAAGAGCCAGTATGACCACATGTGAACAAAGGATTCAGTCAGAAGACCAAAGAAACCAAATAGGAAAGAACCAAAATAAACTAGAGAGAACCTCTTGTGTGGCAAGCAGTGTGGAGCAGGTACAGAACAGCTCTTTGTTCCTGCAGACACTGTCCTCTGTGATTTACAGGTATCACAGGAGCACCATAAAGCACCATGCTTCCTTGCATGAATGCGATACAGAGCAGTTTTGAACCTGTCTGAATCTCCCTCACACGGAAGAAGTCTGTCTCCCAAAATAAATAGAAAGAGATCACCTGAAGCACTAATTCGGGAGGGGCTTTTCCAGCTGGGAAAGGAATTTACTGCCCAGAAGGGGCTTTCCTGCATGGGAGCAGCCTGCAGCCCGCTCTCCTCTCCAGACACTGCAGCCGCTGGTGCCTACGCTGATGCCAGCAGCTCCCCACTGCACATCCACCAGACCAGGGCTGCTCCCTCCCCACGGCCATGCTCCACTGCTCCACACCCACAGACACAAAGG
>NW_009943988.1:2468-8150 GCF_000696875.1 Nestor notabilis
TGCTGAAGGGGAGCTCCAGACACCTCCCCTTCTGCCCTGGTTTCTATTCATGGATGCTTCAGTTTTCCATGGTTTAATTTTCCATCATTATGTGGCTGCTTTAATGACATACCTGGCAAGTTGTCTGAGTTTCTGAGGGAAGCAAAGTTATTTGTGCAAAGAAAACGATGCCATTTGAGCTCCACTCCTTCACAACCGCCCATCCTGCAGGGAAACCTCCTCCTGACAGATGTCCAAATCCCCAGTGCTTTAGTCAATTATTTCCTTACAGTTTATAAGGGAACAGATCACAAACCAAGGAATGTTTTGATGCTGCATCTCTTTTCCACTGTGGCACTCATCCCAGTTCTAGTTTTACTCCAGCTTTAGCAAACATAGAAGGTGGAATCATAGAATCAGCTGGGTTGGAAAAGACCTTTAAGCTCGTCAAGTCCAACCGCTCCCCAGCACTGCCAAGGCCACCACTAACCCCTGGCACTGAGGCCTCGGCTACACAGGCTGGGAATACTTGCAGGGACGGTGACTCCAGCACTGCCCTGGGCAGCCTGTTCCAATGCCTGAGCACCCTCTGGGGAAGGAATTGTTTCTCAGCTCCATCTAAACCTCCTCTGGTGCAGCTTGAGGCTGTTTCCTCTTGCCCTAAAGATGGGGGGGCCTGGGGGGATGGAAAGCCAAGCAAACAGCCAGATTGATGGTATTTAAGTTACCTTTTTCATTTCTCCAAATTAATCTATCTATCTCCAACATTTTGGAGGTTATTTTTCTCTTGAAAACATCATAATAAGGAGATAGCAGCAGCAGAAGGTAATAATAATTCATGGACTTTTCAAGTCTGAGCAGCACCTTAATATGTCCTGCAAGGGTGGAAAATAGCATCTTATTTGATAAAGACTGTACAGGTACTAGCACCAGGAGACATGACTGCTCACTACAGGTAACAACAGGTTTGAAAATCCAAGCAAATTCACTGAGATAAGCATGAGAAAACAGCTGCAAGAAACAAGCAAGCTCTGTCTTTCCATCCCATCCAGAGACCAGCTCTCATCATCCCCAGAGCTTCAGTTACATGCCTGGTGTCACACAACTGCCCAGGGGTGCAGGTGATGGGAAACGTGCTGTGAGTTGAGGTTACCCACGGGTGAGCAGGGACCTCTGAGGAGCCCGCAGGAAACGGGCCCAGCACTGCTGGTAGGTGCTGCAGCACCTCTGGGTGCTCCAGTGCTCACACAGGTTGTCAGTGACTTGCCAGTGCCAAGGAAGAGATGAGCCACTTGAAATACAGAGGTCGCTTTGCCCAACATCTGCAGTGCTGCCTGCACACGTGCCAAGGGCTGCGGGCTCCCACTGCCTGCTGCTTACCCCTCCCAGGAGCTTTTTCCCAGCATTCATGACTCTCCCATAGGAACTGAGGTGGCAGTTTTGGAATGAGATTAAATTCTCGAGCTTATTAGGTCTGGCAGTAATAACGTCCAACAGGAAATAGCTCTTTTCAATCACATCACTGTGCTCCTCGATGGGCTGATAAGCTGAGTGGAGAAGCTGTTTCTACAGTTGTTTTTCAGGACGGATGAGCAGGGCTTTTGAATTGCTGCTTAAGCTCCCACCTGCTGCGTAAGGCAGGGACAGGGGAGGCTGCTGCTTAATTGCTGCTTTGGAGAATTCCACCACAGGGCTGGGCTCAGAAGCCAGCCCAAGGCACAAGGACCACCTCTGCTCCCCACACATGGCCATCCCTGCCCATTCACCTTGCCAAACCTGAATGTGTCTGACAGCATCCCCTATCATCAGCCTGCTCCAGCTGAGTTTAACATCACATCTCCTTTCAGAGGCTGTCTTGTCCATCGTGAGGCAGTTTGCAGAGGAGAAAAGGTGGACCTGGCTGCTTCATGCCACTGGTTTTCCCCTTGCTGCTGGTATAGCCTGACCTGTGAGACCTGCGTGTTCCCCAGGTGTTTTCGGTCCACTCCATTTGCTGGCAGCCAAAACTCTCCTGCCCTCAGCCAAGGGAGCACCCAGGCAGTGCTGGGGAGAAGAGACGAGGCAGCTCATCCAGGGCATCCCTGCAGGGTGAGGAAGTGCTGAGCCCCCATAGTGTGGGGCTGCCAGTGCCTTGGACCCCAAGCACCCACAGGGCTGGTGTGGCCCCGTCCCACACCGGGAGAGCTCGGTGTGTGCTGAAGCAAAGCCCACATGGTTTAGGGGGTTTCTGAGCCCCGCTGCAGCTGCTCAGGTTTCTCTTCTTTGTTTTCATCTATCTCTTGAAAGAGAAGCTTAACATGAAGAGCACTCGTGAGCACATGCACCTACCTGCTCTGCCTGGCCACCACATGTCGATAACCACGCCACTCTATTATATCACATTGCAAACTCTATTTCATGATACACCTGGCAGCAGTGGAGCTGCTTAAGTAACACAGATTCACACAGACCCACACACAGAACTATTGTAGGAAGCATGTTATACGCTATATATATATATATACACACACACTATTTTATATACTAAAATGTGCAGCATAGCATTTATATTACAGCACATACATGCATATACATACACACAAGCTGAATATGCATGTTACACAAATGATTCATTGATCTTTGAGGTCCCTTCCAACCCTGACCATTCTATGCTTCTATGATTGATAGATACATAGAAATTAAGCAGGTAGATGGATGAATACAGTTATGTGTATTTCCTGGCATGGCTGTATGCACAAGGGGTATTCAAAGGCTTTAAAATGACTAAGAGACGACTCAGTTCGTGTAACCCCAAGTCCCACAGCTTGCATATTTCGACACACCAGTCACAGTGGGAGGGCTCAGAAAACACCTTATTATCCTCAACTATTTGTAAACACAGCCTAATCAAAAGTGAGAAACACTGAGTGATCACAACCCCAGTCGTGTCTGGCAATCATGGATCAAGAGCTTTTATCTACACCCACTGCGCTGTCAATGAAGAGCATGACTTACAGGCTGCATCCACATTGCAGGTGCCCATCTCCACCAAGGGACCTCCAGGCTGAAGCTAAATATTCACACGGTTGCTGAGAGCTGTACCTGAGGAGGGAGGGCTGGAGTGCAGCGTGTGAGCAGCCTGTTCCTCCATCCTGCCCCGGGCAGGCTCCATGTCACAGGAGCCCCACTGCTCAACCCTGCCACCATGGCCAAGCGGGGCAAGGCTTAGGGTGGACAAAGGGACCCATAGCCCAGCCACAGTGATGGGCTCCAGTTCTCAGCACAGCCTCCCAGGCTACTCACTCACTGCCATGGAGATAATTCGTCTTGAGCATCCCAGGGCAGAGGAGAGCTTGGGAAGGCTGCTGGGGCACCTCAGCTTGGTCCCACATTAATTGTCAGGGGTGCATGAGGCAGGTCACTCTTTACGGATGGCTTCCAGGAAACCTAAGAGTAGAGATGAGTTAGAAGCCAGATGTTTCCATCTTTGCTTTAACCCAGCCCAGCCTACAGGCACTATTTCTCCTCACCAAAGCATCTTTCCTTGGGCAATATCCAATCAGGATAGATGCCTCCTCTGCTCATCCTTCCGTTAGTGGTGGTCTAGGCAGTGCTGGGGAACAGTTGGACTTGATGATCTCAAAGGACTTGATGATGTTTTCTAACCCAGTTGATTCTGTGATTCTGTGTTGGCTTCTAACTAAAGATTAACACATATACCCTTTTGTGATGGCTTTGAAGTTGAACAGAGGAGAAACTTCAGCTATGGCCCAATCTCACCCCTGCCCAGACTGTTCGTGCTGGTTCCAGTGTGTCACATCTTAGAGGAACCACATGCCACTCAGTCACCAGTCCATGGCAGGAAGGGGTTCAGATGATGATCTGGAACACACAGAGAGAGGAGACTTTGCCTGCACTTGGTCCCTTCTTTCATCCTTTGCCCAGCTTCCAGGAATTGGCCGCACAGTGCTGCATTCATCACCACAGCTGGAGCTACCCCACTGCATCCTGTGCCCAGCACACCATTAAACCCAGCCATAAAACAGCATCAAGAATATAATCAGTGGTTTTAGGATTACAGTTCAGCTGGGCAAGAAAACCCTCAGTGGTCTGAACTTTCTTCTAGGAACCTCTCACAAGAACGTTTTGTCCTCAAGCAGTTTAACCTGGAGCACAGTTGACAATAAGTCAACAGAGAGACCAACTGTGTTGCACAGGGAAAGTGCTCCTGATGCAGGGTCTCATTTGTCCCTGCAAGTCAGCACCTGGCAGTGCCCACAGACAGTGCAGAGGAGCAGTGCTGCGTGACCACTGAGGGAGATGTGGCAGAGCAAACATCTCCCTGTGGACCAGAGCTTGGAGGACCCAGGCCCTGGGTATCCTGACAGGTCATCCCAGATTTCTGGTCACAGGGGCAATACCTCAGTCTGCCATTCATAGGTGTCTCCTAGAAGGTCACTGCAATCATCAGTGCCCAGGCAGGGCAGACTGAACCAAGCTGCATCTCATCACCACTGAAAATGATGTTACATGTTCTCCCTGATCCCAGCCACACCAGATCTGGACCTTTGCATAAGCCATTCAGTTTACTAAGTCAGTGGGAGACTCGGTCAGCGAGAAGTGAATTGCTTTGGCTTCAGGGTGATCAGAGAGGAGAAGAGATACAAGAGGGGACACGGCCAGAATCAGGACTAGTCCTTGTGAGGACAGAGGCTGAGCTACCCTGCTTGAGGTCCTCTCTGCAGCTGGAAGCATGAGCTAACTACACTGTGTTCCACTGGCCTGTTGCTGTCCAGACGGTTTTACGCAGTCAAACCTAAGTCTAGGTCATCCTAGAGCTTGCTAAACACCACAAACAAAATACTTGTCATGCATGCTTTGATTTAGATTTCGGGTTTGAATGCATTTGCTATAGCTGCAACCCCTTGGCCTTTGCATCTCTTTCTGCGAGTGCTGCAGGGGAGGTCCCTGCAAGAGGGGACTGGGGATTACAAGGGCACAGAGGTGGGACTGGCAGGGAAAAGCCCATCCTGTTCATCATGCAGTTAGCTATCTGCACTAACTGCAGAGGCTCCAGGACATGTGCTGCAGCTGAACATACTGATATTTATGCAGCTTTGCACCATTAGCAAACCACTCCTGTTCTCAAGTGAATTTTTACTGTTAGGAAAACTGCTCTTTATGCAGGCACCGGGAGCCTTTAACTTTTAATTGATCATTGATGAACACAAAGCAGATAAGGGCAGTGGAGCAGTGGCATTGCCAGGAGAGATAAAAAGCTGCTGCAGCCCACAAGTGTTTCACTTGTCCTGCTTTGCTCTCCTTAGTGCTGAGGAAAGGCCAGCCCCGAGACAAAGAAGGAGCCAGAGGCCCCTGTTCAGTCACGGGTGCTGGCTAAAGCCCTCCAGAAACCAGCAACATGCACGGAAACTGCCAATCATTTGTTCATTACGGCTGCCCTTAAGGGCAGTTAAAACATGCACATGGGAAACAGCCCAGACACCTGCAGCTGCAGAAGGATGTGGGGCAGGGAATGCGGCAGGGGACGATGTTCCCTGGGTTTTCTTCCACTTCTCCTTTTCCTTTGGAAGTGCTGGGTTATCAGTGGGTTTCCCAACAAACGTCCCTGGGGCAGAGGAGTGAAGGCGGCCGTGGCTCCGTCAGCCCAACGCCAGCGCGCAGGCAGGGAGCCAAGCTCGGGGCTTGCTGCCAGCAGGACCTGAG
>NW_009943988.1:8181-13134 GCF_000696875.1 Nestor notabilis
CCTGTCCTCCTGCCAAAGGTAACTCGAGCTGCCGGGATGGGAGCAGGCACAAAGGAGGGGACGGTGCCTGCTGGGCTGTGACCTCTAACCGAGGAGACTCCCTGGGCACGTTAACCCTAATCCTGTCACGGTACGCAGGGACTGAGCTGCCAGGAAGCCTGGCTCTGCTCTCTGCTGTTTCTTGCTACAGCTGAGAGAGCAGAGGAACACCCCTGAAACACCACCTTGTAAGAGAGCTCCTGCAGACAGCCTGATTCAGGTCCCATAACCCAAATCCCCAGGTCCCTGTGGGCTTCCACACCCCATGTTGTCCCCCATCTGCTGATCTCTTGCTGTGGGGCACCTAGAAAAGACACCAAACTACACGTTTGTCTACCAGGAGGCAAGAGTACAAGAGGAAGGTTTGCGATGGCAATGCTGACAAACAGCACAAAGAAGGTATCAGAGGTGCTGAGGTGGCCAAGCCTGTGGGCAGGTCCCTACATCCAGGTCCCATCACAGCCAAACACTTGGGCTCTTTTTGTCCCAACACACCAGCCAGGGTGCTGGTTCCAGCTCTCCTGATCCCAGGTCCTGGCAGACCTCTGCTCACCTCTGGCAGACCACGTGAACTTGGCAAACGAACTTCTTCCCCAACATGACAGTAAAGAAAAAGGCTGAACAAATACCGCATTGAGGAGTGAATGTGGGTTTCCCCCGTCACCCAACATGCTTCAAGATAGAACTATCATTGATTGGGAGCATTTGTCATGTCCCACAGCAATGCCTCCATTCAGACAACCTGATGATGTCCTACGTGGACCATCAAAGATGGGTTCGAGTGCCTCACCTGCTGGAAGAGGAGGACATCTGTGCTTTCCAACTTCTAGGGGAGTATCTTAACCCCTTAGTCCTGGACAGGCAACCTCATTCCTATTGATGCTAATTCATTCTGTATTTCTAATTAGCCAGCAGATCAGAAATGGCCACTCAAGGACATATGCTCTGGATGAGCTTTGGCTCTGGTTGTTCTTTACCCCATGCGCTAGAACACAGCCATCCCTGAAGCTATTCAGACATTGCATGGGCCCTGAGCAGCCCGACTGGTGTTGGCTGCATGTCTGAAGCTCTTTGCCTTCTGCCAGCACTGAGCCACGGAGCTCAGATGTGGCCCTCAACCAACTCCTGTGGCACGCTGGTACTTGACAGCATCCACACCAAGACTGCTCCTCATGGAGCCGGCAGGGAAAAGCTGTGGGGGTCACACCAGTAAAGATGAGGAGCACCTATGCACAAAGTGCCACAGGAGAAGAGCAGAGGATGCAGTGTCATCACTGACAATGGGTGCTGAGACATCATCCCACAGTGTGTTGTTCCCACACCACATCTCCACATCCCACCTCACCAGCAGTGGAGCACGTCCAGCTCCAGCTGTGCCAAGTCCAGCATCCTTGGCTGAGGTGTCTGTAGGATGACAACCACTGACAGAAGAGGGGACACCTGAAACAGCTTCTGCACCTTGATACATTAACACAGACCAAAACACACGGGACCAGGGCACTTGTTTTTGGTAAAACCCATCACATCTGGGGAGCCAATGCAAGCCGATGTTCCCAGCCTGAAACACCAAACACACCTCATCCACAACCTTCCCATGCCTCACACACAGCCAGGCCACACACAGCTCGGCTCTGACGCTGCAAGAGTTACAAAAAGCTCCACTAAGTTGCTTTGACCACATCTGCAAGAGGCAAAACTAGTTTTGTGCAATAGTCCAGCCTCAGCCCAGCCTCGCTTACCTTGTCAGCAGCTCTTTGCTAAACCTGCTGTACTTGCAAGAACAGAACACTCAGCAGTGTAGCACTTCAAGGATCAGACTTGAGCCCTGATCCTCAACTTTTCATCATGTGTGTTTGAAGAGCAAAGTACTTTCTTTCTGCTTTGGATTTCAGCACGTATGTTCCTCTTTTCAAAAGAGCAGGGAAAGGGGTTTTATGGTTTCAGATTTGAGGGGTTTTGTAGTTGTTGAGAACAAACAAAAGCAGGTTATCATCCCATCTTGGAAAATAAAGTACTTCCCTTATTTGTCTTTTCAAAAGTCCCTTTTCTTTGTATTTAAAAACCACCTAAAATTCTAATTGGAGTGGAAAAATATTGACAGCTAATACATAACGAAGTGCTGATGAACACAAGTTATTCTCATTTGGGTTTTGGCTCGTCTGAGCTGAAATGACTTTTCCCACATTGTTTATGTGATACTGACACACTGGCCCTCACACCTCCCAGCTAAGCCTCTTTCCTGGAACACCCCACAGGAAGAGAAAGGCATCACTTGAGACAGTTAAACATTTGCAGTTGTCATTCATATTTCAGGGCACTCTCAGCAGCAACAGCTCTGTCTGCAAAGTCTTCACCCCAAAATGCACAACAGATTTCCAAGTCAGAAACATCCCGGTCCTGGCTGCCAGGCAAAATCAGTCACCCTCCACTGCAGGGCTCTGCCACCCAGGGCTGGACCTTGCCCATAGCCCCAGGAGCTGTGGGCACCCAGCTTTCTGCAGGAGCCCCCTAGAAGGGAAGGGTTTGCACAGCTCTCACCTCACACACACAAGCTCTGCCCATTTCTTTTCCTCGTCATCCAGCATGAAACCCATTTTGGACGTACAGCATCAAAACCTGATTTTTACTCACAGAAGCAGCTCAATTAACCTCTGAGGTCTCTGTGTCATGCCCTCTGGGACCAAGTTAATGAACATTAATGACTTTATGAGTCTTTTCCTGCTCTCAGATCAGCTACTCTGAAAAGGACCTGGGTGCTCTTCTCACGTGCCTCCCGCCTGCTCGGGAATCACCAGACTCAAACACTGTCCTTGTACCCGAAATAAATCAACACTTAATATTTTACAATTACTTTAAAAGTTCTTTGAACAGTATTTTACAGCTCAGCACAGACACCACAGAGATTTGGTGAGGCTGCATGTGTGTACAAAGATGACCCGAAAGAACCTCAGACTTCTTTCATTTCCAGAAAGCATCAGAGGTCAAAACTTGAACCGGGATTGTAAGTCCCTAGAGTTTGTGTTTGTTTTTCTCTCCGAGATGGAAATTCACTCCTGTGGCATTTCTGTGGGGCAAGCTGAAACTCAAGAGGTTCACATCATTAACAGTGGCACCGATATATTTAGCCACGGATCTCGAAATCACAAATAGCAAGGTTTTGACAGGATAAGGTGCTATTTTAAAGTGTTGAACAATAAAATCCCAGCTGTCAAATCTCAGCTCCAGCTGAGAAGACGCACATGAACCCGTTTGGGTAATGAAAAGCCAGTGAGAAAACTTCTTCCAAGAGCATGGAAAGAGCTGTTAAAATCTTTTTCTGATCCCTTGAGCCTATTGGACTTATAACATTGATGTACAGAAGTACACAGCAGTGACCTCAGTGCGTGCTCCCACACTGCCCCATAGTCAGCCTGTGAGAGAGGAGACAGCCCACCACAACCTAGCAGTGTCTTGGTGTCCCTGCCAAGCCTGTGCTGCGAGCAAAGGATGGACACTGCTCCGTGTGCGCAGGAAAAGATGAGTGCTGCTAGTGTCAGTGTGTGGTGAGGAAGGTGGGTCCCTGCCAGGAGTCCAAGCTGGCTTCGCATCATGGTGGAGCCAGAGCACCTGCTTATGTTCAAGTGATGCTTCATTCTACACAAGGGTCTTTTCTTGGAGTCCGCAAGGCAATGCCATCCTTGGGATGGTTTATTCAAGTAGAAGGATGAAGCACAGAGGCCTCGGGAGCGTGTTCATGTCTCATTTTTGCTCATCTCTGGCCAGTGGCAGAAGCTGCATCCAGAGCTGCTGAGGACACCAGAAAACCATCTAGCACCTTCTTAAACCAAGATGTTCACTTCTGCACCCAGACCAACCTGTCCCCAGAGGCAGTGGGCTCACCGTGGCTGAGCTCTGCAAGCCCCACAGCAGTACTGGCGATCCCTTCCAGACACTTGCATGGAGCACATGTCCTCAGCATTATGATCCTTTTAGTCTGCAGCAGGCAGCACGCTCTCCTACCTATTCTTATTAGTGCAATCACCAAAACGAACTGAGAAACAGCTTGAGGGCTACAAAACCAGGCAAGACTTTTCCAGTCTCATTTCTTTGCTCATTGGGTCAGAATACCTCTAAATACCCCCAAATATTGCACCTTTCTGTACCTAGAGCTTTGCAGAAAGAAGGAAGGGGGTGGAAAGCCTCTTGGGAGGGGAAGGAGGGGATCTCAAATCCTACCATCACTTGCAAGTGTCACTAGTGGTGCTGGGTCCTTCTCTAGCAAAGCTGCCTCTTCAGGTGATCTTAAGGCAATCCTAGTGGTTTCCCTGGTACTTTCCTCCCTCCTATGAGTGTGAGTGTGGTTCCTGCCATATTTCAAACAACTACTGAGGATTCCGCCTCTGGGATATCTTTAGCATCTGGTGCTGCAGAGCAGGATGCAAGGACATGGGCTGAACAGGGAGTACATCTCATGGGTGAGCTCTGAAATTCTGCAGAGATTGGAAGTTTGTCTCCTGCAGGTCCTGGATCTACAGTAAGTACATGACAAGGTGTCCACACCCCAGTATGGCCTCTTGCAGTCCATTCACTGGAACACAAGCAGCAGTCTACAGCCCATGCTGGGGTCTTGCTGGGCCTCAGCTGGGTTGCTCTGCTCTGTTCCCCTGTGAGACATCCAGCCTTCATAATCTAAAGGAACCCTTGGGAAAGTCTGTCCCCATCCCCAAAGGACTGTCCGGAGCTCCCTCGACCCCATACAGATGAAATGCCATCAGGACACTGGGTGGGTGACCTGCAGCTCCACATGCCTCAACAGCCACCTACCACCACCTAACCAAGGACATTAGTTTCCCCAAATGCCCCATCATGGGCTCCCCCAGCTCACAGTGGCCTGGCAGCCACTGTCAGGGACCGCCCACCCCGCACGTGCCGGTA
>NW_009943988.1:13166-21426 GCF_000696875.1 Nestor notabilis
GCTGAACCAGGTGGGGATCTCAAGGAAACCACTTTCCTCCCATTACTGAGGAACCCTGAGAGATACCAGAGCAACACCAACATTCCCATTTCCTAAGGACAGGCTGAGCCCAGAGCAGGAGCAGCTCAGGCACCATGCTAACGCTTTGGCTGCAGGATGTCTTGAACAGGAACGCTGGGTCTCCAGCCCAAAAGGAGGAAAGTCAGCTTCCTTCTCCTGAGCTGATACTGGTGTTGGATGGGAGTCTGGTTTGACACGACACAGGGTTCTTCTATGGCAGTGCTCCACTGAAGGTGGCAATGGGTAAACACAGGAGAGAATGAAACTCAGAGGGGTCCTGGTGGGGCAAAGAGGATCTTCTCAGTGCCAAGAGATCACTGTCCCTGGGTTTGTAGCACACTGAGATCTCACACCTGCAGGGAACAAAAGAAAACAGGATATAAGTAAGGTGTGTGGCTGACAATCACTGGCCTCAGGTGCAGCAGAAATATCTGCAAAGAGGAAGCAGTGCAGGAGCTGGAGTGCTGAGAGTTCAGGTCAGATCGGGACCTAGGGCAGAAGCACCCAAAAGAGAAAATGAGAACTTCTGCATCCCCCAAGTTCTGGGGATGGGGATGTAGCTCCTTTTCCACGTCATGCATTGAGCTCTCCCACGAGCCCCCTGAGTGGCAGTGAAACACTTCTCTTTATGATTATTTGAGAAATAAGATCCCAAATCTCTTTCCATTCAACTGGGTTGATCTCTTTGTGCTCATGGAAGTACATTCGTTACAGTGAGTTTTCCAATTCCAGCACGTGGGGAGCCAGCTTGGTGCCCTGGGGACATGACTGATGAATGAATGGTCAAATGAACAATTCTTGCCCCAGTCTCTCCCATATGAAGATCATGGGTTACTTCTGCAATGGGTATGATGAAGGTGGTAAAGAACCCAAATGAGGTTTGAACTTGAAGGCTTTGCTCATATACCCAGCGCTCTTCAAACACCTCAATAGCATAACTTTCCTCTGTCTTATGACTGCTTTTCTGAAGAGATGTCTGTACAGAGCTGAACAGTTGACTGGGAACCACCTTTTAGACTGTGGCAGTCATGAAGGTAAACTGAGATCTGAGCAGGACCATCCATCCAACCTGAGCTCAGCTGCACTCCAGAGCTTGGAGCTGCATCAACCCAGCTTGGGCATCTGGCACAGATCCATCATGGTGCTCAGGACCTGCCCCTAGATGATCTTTAAGGTCCCTTCCAACTCTAACCATTCTATGATTCTGTGGTCACCCATGCTTCATGGGCAAGTCATTACACACAGAATGCACCATCCCAGGAGCTCTGATTGCAGTGGGCAGTTCTTACCTGGTTACACTCTGCAGGATCTTCTGCTCATCCTGGTCCAGGCACACAGCAAAGGAGGAGTGGACACCAATGATCTGCACCTTGTCTACTTTTATCTGGGACACACTGATCTGCTGATAGAAAAAGCCTCAGTAAGGAGCTGCCAGGCTCAGCGCATCTCCCTGTGCAGGGTAGGGGAGCTGGGAAACCCTGATGCAGGCCTGGTGGCCAACAGCAAAATGGAACCCCCAAAAAGCTCCTCTCTTCCATCCTGCTTCTCCCCAGCCAAGTCAGGCTGATCTCCCATTACCAAATGTGAAAGCATCATGACTCGAGTTACCTGATTGAAACTTTTCTTGGATTTGGAGTTTTGCCTTTTGACCACCTCTGTCATGGTTAAGTTGAGACACTCTGTCTTTGAGCCTGTAACAGAAGAAAACTGTCATCACTTGAGGCTTCAGGGCTACTTGGGAACCTGAGTACTCCCTCCACTGCTCAAAGCAACCCAGAGCCAGTGGCCCCAGCAGGACCCCACAGCTGGGGGAAGTGCAGTACAACCGCTCTAGCTCTCCTTCCCTCATGCTGACCTCCATGGAAAGCAAGCAGAGGCAAGCAGGTAAACGTCCTCTGTAACTCCCAACTGCTTTACAAACATAGCAGGAAAAGACATTTATCCAACTATCTATTTAACCGTCTTAGGACCTAAACAGGAAAAAAACCCCAAAACCCAAAAAAACCCCAAAAAACCATTGACCCATCATCACCGAAATTGAGCCCATCATCCAACCATTGACCCATCATCCCATCCTGTAGACCCCCAGAGATGCTCTTTCGTGTCTGGAATTACAGTGACATCCTGTGGTCAAACTCGGAATGCAAAAACCAACGGACAGAATGGAGGGGATGGGATTTCTCTTGGAAGGAAGGAGATTCATTTACAAGTTTCTCCCCAGCGTGGAGCTTCTGACACCCCCTGAAGCCAACCCAAGCGCAGGCAGCACAAGCGAAGCTCCTGAACTACTACTGCAGAAACGTCCAACTCAAAGTCTAGAGGCGATAAGAAATCGATTACCCCCAGGTTGTCTCCATGGCTTCACGGCTGGGGCAGCAACAGGAAGGACAGAGGTTTCAGTTGAGCTCCGTGGGGCATGTAGGAGATGTCTCCTATTTGGTAGATCACTTGTTTGCCCCCAACTACTCCACTCACAACCCACACACCTGTCAGGCACAAAGCACACAAGGGAAGAACTAAAACCACCTCAGTTTACTCAGAACTGGGTGCCTGAGTGCCAGAACAGCAGTTCTTCCACAAGACTGAACAGGTATTGCTTCTAAGTACACATGGAGACTAAAAGGTGCTGCTTTTAAAAGGCTCAAAGCCTTATTAACACCCATCAGAAACCACGTTTAACATCAAAGCTGAAGCAAAGGCATGTGCCAGGCAGCTCTGAGCTGCAGGAAGGAAACCAGGCTGGAGAACCAGCGGAAAGCTGGCTGCAAAGCACAGCTGCTGTGGACAGCAGGACAACCACCCCTGGTCCTGCTTCACTGAATCACAGTTTTCCCTGTCCCTCCTTCTCCTAAACAAGTGCTGTTCTGAAAAGCACCACTTTCCTGCTGTTTGAACCATCCCAGCCCCATCCCTAATGGCCATCCCATTTCCCTGGATGGGAGCTTTAGGACACTGGGACATCAAATGCCCTTCATCCCTGATGTGGTGCTAAGGACAGCCAATGACTACAGTATTCCCCAGGGAACACCAAGCACCTCCCATTTATCTCCTGCATTCACACATCCCTCACTTGCTCCAGCTAGAAGATCCACACAGTCCTCTCGTTTCACCAGTCCTTGCCATTGTTCCCTGTGCAAAGCTGCACAGAGCACCTCTACCCACCTAGTTCTTCATACTTCTTGCAGGCTTTGCTGAGGTTTACAGACGTGCAGACCTTCTCAACATCGTTCCAGTGACTTCTTCCACTGGCAGCTGTCTGCAAGAACCAACCAAAACCCAGGAGATAGTATCATAGAATCACTTAAGGATGCAAAACACCTTTAAGATCATTGAGTCCAAACCCTAAATCTAACACTGCCAAGTCCAATACTAAACCATATCTCTAAGCAACACATCAACACGGTGACTCCAGCACTGCCCTGGGCAGCCTGTTCCAATGCCTGAGCACCCTCTGGGGAAGGAATTGTTCCTCAGATCCACCTAAACCTGCCCTGGTGCAGCTTGAGGCCATTTCCTCTTGTCCCATCCCTTGTTCCTTGGCAGCAGAGACCAGCCCCCTCCTGGCTCCATCCTCCTGTCAGACAGTTGTAGAGAGCGATAAGGTCCCCCCTGAGCCTTCTCTTCTTCAGACTAAACCCCCCAGGTCCCTCAGCTCTTCCTCATCACACTTGTGCTCCAGGCCCTGCACCAGCTCCGGTGCCCTTCTCTGGCCCCACTCCAGCACCTCAATGTCTCTCTTGCAGTGAGGGGCCCAGAACTGACACAGGATTCGAGGTGCAGCCTCACCAGTGCCCAGTGCAGGGGGACAGTCACTGCCCTGGCCCTGCTGCCACACTGGGGCTGGGACAGGCCGGGATGCTGGTGGCCCCTTGGCTGCCTGGGCACAAGCTGCTCATGTTCAGCCATTGACCACCACCCCGAGGTCCTTTTCTGCTGAGCAGCTTTCCAGCCACTCTACCTGTTGCAGATGCCACACTCCAGGCTGCTGTTACCCTCCCTCCAACCCCGAACCACCTGTCTGAGCTGGCTCAGGTCTGGATTTACCTGGAACTGCACAGACAAAGTTCACATTAAAATCCGTTTGACCCTGGACTTACGAAAAGTTGTCCAGATTTAACATTAAATAACTGCAGAGAAACCAAACAGGAGGAACTGCTGCAACCAGCAGAAAATTGCTCTCTGGAAGCAAAACCCACCAGCATAAAGCGGCACTGAGCACACATCCAGTCTGTGGAAACTGGCCGCACGTGCTCTATTTCACTGGGCTGAATAGGAGCAGAAAGTGTCCCCCACTAGCCCATAAGTAGACAGTGAGCTGGAGTTTGGCTCACGTGGGCTTGGATTTGGGCTCTTCCAGCAGACTGGCAGCGTTTGCCTCTCTCAGTCCCCACTGAGGCAGGTTTGCCCAGCACTGATGTGATTTTCTGCCCCATTTGTCTTTGTATGAGTCCCATTCCCGAGCACTCACCTTGCTGTAGGCGATCTGTAGTGTTAGTGGGATTGCTTCTCTATCTCCATCTATACCCAGCCTTTTGCTGCCTGGTCCTGAAAGAAATAAGGAGCAAACACCACACAGTGGCCTTTTATCCCCATTCTTCCACTGGCTACTGATGCAGCAGCACGCTCAGTACCTACAGAAAGGGGGCAAAAAAAGAATGGTTTGCTAAACACAGCTGTGGCGCAAAAGGACAGAAGGAAAAGGTGCCTTAAAAGCTGCCAGAAAGCAATTAATCCAGCGCAGAGATTTCAACACAAAGCACAACAAGCAGCTCAGTAAAACTGAAAGCAACGCCGGCAAGGCCAGTGCAGAGGGGTCAGTGCTCCAGGGAAAACTCAAAGCAATAAAAGGCCCCATTGCTAACCCGGCTCCTGTTTTTCCAGGCATATTTCTGCCCACATTAAATTAGCCTTGAAATCCTGTGCCCAGCACTTACTCGCTCTTTTTTTCCCTGGATAATTTTTAGCAGATGTTCAGTGTCGCCAGAGAACCCAAGGAAAAAAAGAAATCACAGTCAGGAGGATTGGTGGTTTCACGAGTTGTTGGGAAGAGGCCTGGGCTGAGCCTGTGTGATGCTTCATATGGAGGGTATTTTATGAGCTCTGTTTACAAGGACAA
This sequence comes from Nestor notabilis, assembly GCF_000696875.1. NCBI lineage: Eukaryota > Metazoa > Chordata > Aves > Psittaciformes > Psittacidae > Nestor > Nestor notabilis. The sequence continues at coordinate 18,343 of NW_009943988.1, forward strand.
GGCAAGATCACAGAAAAGCACTTGATTAACACAATTAAGCAACATGTTTAAATGCAGTATTGTTGGTTGCCCGTGAGATGTCTCTGCAGCTGCACCGCACGAGGCAGCATCTTGTCCTTGGTATCCAGGATGCTTCTGCCATTGCTGCTTCTGTCTAATAGTGTTATAAATTCCTAGTTTAAAAGCTCAGGGATCTCCCTTGCAGGAAGGGTCCAAGCAGAGGCACAAACCTTGCTTCGCCCAGGAAGGAAAGGAAATGGGAAGAGGGGTTTTAGAACTCCTGGGCAAAGCAAGAACAGAAAGCAGCAAAAAGAAAAGATGAAGAGATATGTTTAGCCAGGTGGTGACGAGAGGAAGGAAATGGGCTTGAAGGTGCTTTATTGCAAATACGATTTAGAAGTAACAGCAGTAAGAACAAGGCAGCATTGCCACGGCTTCAGTCCTGAAGAGGAATGCAAGAACTATGGTGCTTCACTTCTAAACCTGTGAAAAGCTGCCTGGACCTTTGCTCACAATGCAGCTCAGGCACCTGCCACACCCCGGGCTCCCTCCAGCCCCACTTCCCATTTATCTCCCATTCCAGCAGTTCACAGAGCTCTGCCCCGAGGCTCTGGGTGCAGAAGCAGCTACAGACCTGATGCCTTGATGGCCCGTGTGGCCGCCGAGTGGCCCAGCTCCAGGGAGTGAATGAAGACTTCAGTCATCTTCTCTCCTCCAATGAAGGTGAGCTGCAGGAGGAGGAGAGGGAAGACACGGGGATGGTGAGGACGCAACATGTTCTGGAAAATCCCTTTGTGTTTTCAAAATATAGCTTCCAACAACTGCCTTGGGTGACAAGCCTGGAGAAGAGAAGCTACATGGAGATCTCATAGCAGCCTTCCAGTATCTGAAAGGAGCTTCCAAGGATGCTGGAGAGGGACTCTTCATAAGGGACTGTACTGACAGGACAATGGGGAATGGGTTCAAACTGACACAAGGGAGATTGGGTTGAGCTCTTAGGCAGAAGTTCTTCCCTGTAAGGGTGCTGAGGCGCTGGCACAGGGTGCCCAGAGAAGCTGTGGCTGCCCCATCCCTGGCAGTGTTCAAGGCCAGGTTGGACACAGGGGCTTGGAGCAACCTGCTCTAGTGGAAGGTGTCCCTGCCCGTGGCAGGGGTTGGAGCTGGAGGAGCTTTAAGGTCCTTTCCAGCATAAACCAGTCTGGGATTCTGTGGTACTTTCCTTTAGATGTACTCAAGACTGTTTTAACAAACCAGCAAATAAAACAACCCAGACCCTAATCTTCACTTTAAGAAAACACCCCAACCCACTGGAAAGAAAACCCACAATGAGCCTAACAGCAGGGTCTGGCCATCGCTTTGGGCAACACAAACCCCATAATCAGCAGCCACTCTGCTTCCCACAACCCCCCTGCAGCCAGTCCCATACCACAGCAGCTGATACAGCCATGCATTCAACCTTCCACCATGTCTGCTCCATGCACATGGAACATAGACTTCATAGAATAACAGACTAGTTTGGATGGAGGGGACCTTAAAGCTTATCCAGCTCCAACCCCCTGCCACGGGCAGGGACACCTTCCACTAGAGCAGGTTGCTCCAAGCCCCTGTGTCCAACCTGGCCTTGAACACTGCCAGGGAGGGGGCAGCCACAGCTTCTTTGGAGGAATCCTTGGAACTTCATGGAGGGGCTTGGTTTGGAAAGCTGAGCACTGGAGGGACTTCCAGTCCTCTGTGTGAATAACCTGCCAGTACTGAAAGGAGTCACTTTGTGTCATGGGGAAAGGTACTTGGATAGAAACCTGCTCATTATGTTAAGGATTGCCTGGGCAGGACCTGCATGCTCTCAATCCCTGAGCATCAGCCAAAGCACCATGGAGGCCCCCACCAGCACGTGGTGGCTGTGCCACATCCCCATCACTTCCCAGGCAGGAGACCCCCCCTTCTTTCCCCCTTAAGATGGGGCTGAGCCCCTTTGCCTACCTCTGTCTGGTAGAGCTGCAGCAGGACAGGGCGTGTGGCGAAGCGGCAGTAATAGAGGATCATATCTGCCAGGATGGGCAATTGCTCCTGGGAGTCCTCCTGGGACTCAGCTTCTGGCTTGGCAGACTGTGGTGAGAGAGTAAGCCACACGTCTGATGGGGTACATGCTACTCACAGCCCAGTGCCGAGAACTGCCCATCCCACCCCACTGGGGACATAAACCTTCCTCCTGACCACCAGGAACTGACCATCTCCACCCTGTGTCCATGTAGCACAGCCTCCTGTAGAGGATCACTGTGGCCCAGGGTAAGCAGAAGCTCTCCCTCAACTCCCATGTACCTTGGGGAAGGGGGATGCCAAGCCCTATCAGCTGGCTTACTTGTACCTGACACAGGACGTCCATGGGCAGGTTCATCAGCCCAAGAACGTTACGCTCGTACCATGGGTCCAACATGCCAATGTAGTGGGAGATGTCATTGGTGCTGCTTTCCGTCCCAGCCAAAGTGGGATCCTGAAACCAGACACACTGGGGTCACTCTAGGGACCCCCTGGCTCCTCAACCCATGCTTGGGGCTGGTGGAAGAGACACAAATGCTCCACTCATCCTGCCCCACGGCCTCCTCACATACCGCTCTTGGGGCCATGCAGAGCACCAGTGTCACCACAAGCCCTGTGGTGAGCAGGACACCTACCACCTGAGCTGAGGCTTGGAGCTGTGGGTCCCCCAGGGATGGGGAGGGATGCATCAGCAGAGTGGATGGAGCCAAACAGCTCCTCCTCACAGGGACATAGAAAAACTGGAGCTTGAAGTACCTTGTCAGTAAGGGGCAGGTGCTCTCCTTAAGCCTAGGAGAAGGTGAGAGAGGGCTGGGTGAGCAAAGCCTCCAGCACATCCCTGTAGCCAGAGCCCCCACGCCGCCCGCCTCACCTCAGGCTGCTGTAGGCTCGGGCCACTTTCCCTGAGATGCGGTCAGAGCCGAAGACCACAACGCGCAGCGTGGACACCTTGGTGTCCTCCTTGCAGCTGAGGAAGGGCCGTCGGTGGAGGCTGAGGTGCCACGTGGTGAGTGGGGCCGGCAGCCGCGGGCTTGGGATGTGCTGCGG